>NC_092752.1:13285764-13591481 GCF_047496795.1 Chiloscyllium punctatum | reverse complement strand
ATTGCGGGTTACACAGTAGACTACGCCTGTAGTTCATATAAGCCAGCTGTGAGCAATGTCAAGGGTCATCAACCAGTAGTTGAAAACAAAACTGAAACTCATGCATTATCAAAGCTGCTTCGAGTTTGCAGAGTACTGAGATCATAGCCAAGGCTCCTGTAATGGCCAGACCCCAGTCTCAATCCTCAGCAACAGTGATGTCATGAATGAAGCAAGTATTGATGAGTGATGCGTGGGCATCTCAACATAGGGTGGATGTCAAATCCTTGAAGACAGTACAGAATGGAATCAGTGCTGAGGGACATTGAGAGAGAAATGCTAACAAAACTGGGATTCTTCTTTGTGGAATGCAGTAGTTTAATGGGAGACTTGAAACGTGTTCAATGTTATGGAAGCTTTTGTTAAAGTAACCATCAGGATCAGTAACCTGAGGACATTATGGACAACTGACAAAAAATGCAGGGGGGAAATGGGGAGAATTTTCTTGTGGTCTGGGATGTGATGATTTGAAGGATAATGGTAGCAGATTCAATGGTCACATCCCAGAGGAATTTGGATATATATAATATATACTTATGTAAAAGTCGATCTCATATAAAAGTTGACCCCTTATTTTTGGCCAAAAAACCTTGTATTTTCCATAAAACTCATGTAAAGGTAGACCCTACTATATCGCATTATGAACTTCTTACAAAGGAAACTGCATCTTCCCATTAACCCACTTAAATGAAATCACATTCATTCATTCATACCAGTAACTCTACTCATTCCTCATTGTTTATTATATTGCGTCTCTATTCATTCATTCATTCATTCATTCCTCTAGTTAGTCCACTTGGTTTACGACAGAACGTTTTGATTCATTCATTCATTCAGACCGGTACTAAGTCTATCGGTACATATTGCACTTTGTACACTATACAGCCAAAAGTTAATATTGTTAAAAAGTTAATCATTTTAATTGTGTCATTATATCTGAATAAAAACGAGACATATTAGCGACGTATATCTTTAATTCTTTGTCAAATTTGTTAATGTTACTGAGGTTCATTACATACGAGAGTAAATGGGAGGGAAACGGAAGAATTTGGCGGGAAAGTTCGAGACGTTTACACAGTCAGAATTGAATAAATGTTTCATTTCAAACGTGCCATTATACCAGGCCATGACGATGTTGGACAGTGTGATTTTTCAGGATTTCAATGAATCTTTGACATGTTAAATTTTTGTACTGGTGTATATAAATAAAATTTACTACTAGTAACCCATTCTTGTTGTTCTCGCTTTTATTCGGTATTTACCGTAATTCATTGTGTTTTTCTTCTTTACCCGGGATTAGTTGAGCGAACAAATCGACTTCTGCTAATAATACCATATTTCGAACTGCAGCATGATTTTCAGCCCCTCAAAACCAATGCCCATGTAATAGTCGACCCTATAAATTGAATCTTCAAAAGTATTCTAAACAATTCGACTTTTACACAAGCATAAACGTACTTGAAATTAAAAGAAAAATGAGTGGGATAGGATTGCAGGATGTGGGTATGTAAACGTTGTGGAAAGGAGACAAAGCATTGAAGCTTTTCATCTTGCACTCATCAGAACTAGGCTGCAAGAAGCAGACTTGAAAAGGGGGATACCAATCTATACACAATGGAAAGAGGTTGCTGATTGGTTGTGCTGTCATTGGCATGGAGATACAGCAGGAATAGTTAATTGTCACTTTTAGCTCTCAGACCGGTCGCACATTAGAGATCGATAATCTCCATGATAATGTGTTATTTTTTGGATAAAGGTGCTATATATGTACAAACTGCACTTTCCTACATGTCTATTAATGTATCTAGCTTCTGGTACAAGTAAATTCATCATAATAAAAGCCAGATTGATAAGCCATTATTAGCTTCTAGCATAAATCTGGATTATTTAATAATTGCTGTTCAATAGCAGAATCACGTCTAAAGTTGGACTTGATGTCCTGAGGCATGCAAACACAAGCTGGTTATGTACAAGTAGAGTGCAGCCCACTGTGAATAGGTATCAGGATGTGCAGTTTTGATAGGGTCTGCCAGTTGTTGGGATGAATGATCTACATCACACTGGATTGGATTAAATGGGTATATCATTCAAAGGAGCTAGCACAGGCAGGAAGGCTGACTGGCCTCCTTCTGTAATCTTAGCTTCTATGCTAATGAATTGGTTCCAGTTTCGAAGTGGCACATTGGATCTGCACACTGCCAGTGAAATTAGTATTTGAATTTCAATCGGTGCACCCAAGCCAATTAATAAATAAATATCCAACATTGTCACAATACTGCAGAATGCTATCTTTCTGAGATTGTGGCTTTGTGTACACTTGACAGTCTAGTTGTAAGGTATATTCTGCTGGTCCTTATGTTCCAGTTGGAGAGAGTTATTACTGCCATAGAAACCAAGATTTAAAATGCAGTTTTCTATTCACTATCGTTCCAATGCATCTTCATTGCAATTATAACATCCAAATTAAAATGTAAGCCTTTAAGGAGAGAAAGACCGCAGTCAATGCTTCAGATTCAGTGCAATTAGAAACATCCACAGATCACTGATAAATATTTCGTATCAAATATTTTGATTATTCTTTAGATATTGGCACTTCTAATACCCTTCCCCCATAGCGAATTCCCTCAAAAATGACCTTGATGTAAGTGCTTCATTTCTGAATGAAGGAGACGAGTCCACGTTGAAACTGATACCATTGCAGCAGGCTATGGTAAAGAACGGGAGAGAAAAGAGACGGGTGACTGATTCAACCGATCTATTACAAAGCACCAGCTTCCCTGTTACAACAGAATGAATGCAAAGACGTTTAATGAAATGGATTCCCAATTGCAATGATAATTGGTTGCGACAGAGCAGAGTGAAACTCGACTTCTGATTTGTTTTTATTGTGCGTGATATGGAAAGCAGGATCTTTATGCGTCCCAATTATTTTATGCCCTGTGGTTGTTTGATGACTGGACATGAGCTGCTAATATGGAATGCGGTACTGCAGTGAGGAGGTGTGATTGACAACCCTCCTTCCCAATGGAGCTCATTAGAGCATGTACAGAGCTGATGGGTATAAACCTTCGTCAGTCCCAGCGTTCTCACTGAATAGTTCTCACGTGGCCATTCCTGTCAGCAGGTGGTCTTCTCATGCATGCAACTGGAAGGGTTGCAACCTCACTGTTGGACCTAGAGACACGAGCTGTGCAACTTGATGCTAGTGGTTAATAAGAGAATGTGCATCTTTGTAGTGAAGAACTCTAGAATGTCTTGAAATCATTGTTGCAATGTAGGAGATGCAGTGGCCAAGGTGTAGCCGCCAGCATTGTTGAGGGATAAGCATTGGTTCTACTCCCGGGCCTTTGCTGTCGACCTGAAAAGGTGGAGTGGACCTCTGTTTGATATCTCTGCTGAGAGCTCTCCAACTTGCTCTCAGCGTTTGCTCTGGGAGTCATCACTTTGGCTACTTCCTCAAGACTCTTGACAAGCTTTGCAACCCTCAGGCCTTCTGACTCAAAGGCAAAAGTGTTACCGGCTGAATCACAACTGATTCCAGATAATTGGAAGAGAAAAATAAAGTCTATCAAAAAGTAAAGAGTGACCATAAAATCATGAATGATGCTATTTACTCAGAAACTGACTCAGACAGGACAGATACAGATTTCACTGGATTTAGATACTGGCGCCATTTTAACATGTAGTCATCTATCGGCTTCTGGCATTGGCCGAGCCACCTCTGTGTGTTCTATAAAGAGAAGGAGGGCCTCGCCCTCTGCACCAACCTCCCTCTGGGCCCCTCAACCCTTTCTGAAGACATTCATTTAAAACACTAACCTGATTTCTGGCAACTGCCATTCATCTCCTCCCATGCTTGCCTGACTCTGCCATGCTCATGTCATTTCCACTGAGAATGATCAAGATTAAGGTCTTGTTATATTAATAAGGCCCAGGCTGTTAGCCTGACAGATCAGTGTGAGTCAATCATTTAAACCAAGGACACCTCATGTTCTCCTTGGAACTCATTAGCTGGTATTTGTGAACCTACGCTGACTATTGGTCTGGCAAGGCCCCGGTTTTCACCTTCTTTCTTGTAATCTTTCTAATCTCCTTCAGCCCTATAAGCCTCCAAAAACTCTGAGTCTGTTTCCATTTCTGGCCTCTTGCAGATCCCCAATATCCTTCATCTTATCACTGATAGCCACGTCTTCAGTTCCCAATGTCTAAAATATTGAAATTCCACCTTACACATCTGTTCCATCTGCCATTCCTGATGAAGGGCTTATGCTTGAAACATTGATTCTCCTGCTCCTTGGATGCTGCCTGGCCTGCTGTGCTTTTCCAGCACCACACTCTTGACTGCTATCTGCCCCAGTCTCCTCTCTTTAAAATTCCACTTAAAACTTAATTAGGCTTTTGCCTACTTGATCTAACATCTTGTAATGTGACTTGGAATCAAATGTCTGGTACTGCAAACCTGTCAAGTCAATAGACAATAGGTGCAGGAGTAGGCCATTTGGCCCTTCGAGCCAGCACCACCATTCATTATGAAAATGGTTGATCATCCACAATCAGTAGCCCGTTCCTGCCTTATCCCCATAACCCTTGATTCCACTATCTCTAAGAGCTCTATTCATCTCTTTCTTGAAAGTATCCAGAGACTTGGCCTCCACTGCCTTCTGGGGCAGAGCATTCACACACCCACCACTCTCTGGGTGAAGAGGTTTCTCCTCAACTCTGTTCTAAATGGCCTACCCCTTATTTTTAAACTGTGTCCACTGGTTCTGGACTCACCCATCAGCGGAAACATACTTCCTGCCTCCAGACTGTCCAATCCTTTAATAATCTTATACGTCTCAATCAGATCCCCTCTCATCCTTCTAAACTCCGGTGTATACAAGCCCAGTCACTCCAATCTTTCAACATATGGTAATCCCACCCCCCCCACCCCCCCACCCCCTCCCCCATTCTGGGAATTGACTTCGTGAACCTATGCTGCACTCCCTCAATAGCCAGAATGTCTTTCTTCAAATTTAGAGACCAAAACTGCACACAATACTCCAGGTGCGGTTTCACCAGGGCCCTGTTCAGCTGCAGAAGGACCTCTTTGGGTACATGAATAGGAAGGGTTTGGAGGGATATGTGCCAAGTGCTTGCAGGTGGGACTAGATTGGGTTGGGATATCCAGTCGGCATGGACGGGTTGGACGGAAGGGTCTGTTTCCGTGGTGTACATTTCTATGACACTATGACTCTATAAAACATATTCCTTTAACTTGCAAATAATTGCACTAAGCTTCATATTGTTCACTCAACAAGACCCTTCATTAGATCAGAAAGGTGGCTATCCTTTTTAACCCTGGACCACTTCAGGCTTGAAGGAATGGATACACCACACGTATATTACCCAGCACGGTAAAGTCACCATCGTCCTAACAGGTGGTTAACCCCCATTGGGCTGCTCATTAGAGAGGGACAACTAGGTGCAGTTTAACCTAAGGGTCACCAAATCTCAGGCATCGGGGGAGATTGAGAAGAAGAAGGAGCCCTTCATAGCAACCTCAGCTGGAGTGGGATTTGAACCTGTGCTGTTGGCATCACTTTGCTCTGCAAACCAGCCAATAATGCTAACCAACTCTCTGTGGCTTAGGCTATTCAGCCCAACAGGTCTATGCTGGCATTTACGATCTTGTGAGCTTTCTTGCTCCTTATGTATCTCACGCCATCAATATAACCTTGCATCCTTTCTCTCTCATGTTCTTATCTAGCTTCATATTCACCTCAACCATTCTCTGCGGTAGCAGTAAACGTTTCAAAGTAATTAAGGTGTGGGAGGTCTACACAGAGTTTCACCAGTGATACCAATGAGTCACCAATGATAGATGTGAGGAGGAAAAGGATATGGGCACCAAAAACACCCAGAGCAGGAACCCTGGAGCAGCCAATAATCTTCCATTAAAAAACTATGGATCCTAATTGATGTGATTACAGAGAAAAACTGCCAAGGGACAGTTGAAGGTGAACAGCAGGTTTAGATTAGATTCTTTACAGTGCAAAAACAGGCCCTTGGCCCAAACTGTCCACACCAACCCTCTGAAGAGTAACGCACCCAGACCATTTCCCTCTGTTTAATGCACCGAGCACTATGGGCAATTTAACATGGTCAATTCACCTAACCTGCACATCATTGGACTGTGGGAGGAAACCAGAGCACCCAGAGAAACCCACGCAGAATGTGCCAACTCCACACAGACAGTCACCCAAGGCTAGAATCGAACCTGGGACCCTGATGCTGTGAGGCAGCAGTGCTAACCACTGAGCCACCATGCCACCCAGAAAGTATAGTTAAGGGTTTTTTAAGTTGTGAAGATTTTCCATGGAATGAATAAAGAAAAGCTAGTTCTTCTCGTTGGGATGTCAGTGCTGAGAATGGAAAAAGACTGAGAATAGAACCTTACAGTGTGGAAGCAGGCCATTCAGCCCTCACTAACCCTCTGAAGAGAATCCCTCCCAGACCCAGTCCGCACTCTATCCCGGTAACCCTGCATTTCCCATGGCTAATCCACCTAGCCTGTAGATCCCTGGACACTATGGGCAATTTAGATTCCAACTACATTGCACACCTTTGGACTGTGGGAGGAAACCACAGTACCCAGGGGAAACCCATACAGACACAAGGAGAATGTGCATCTCCACACAGTCGCCCGAGGCTAGAATTGAACGCAGGTCCCTGGTGCCATGAGACAGTAGTGCAAACCACTGAATCACCGTGTCACCCACTTGCATTGATGTAGTGCTTTTCTCAACCTTGGGATGTCCCAAAATGTATTACAGGTAATGAAATACTTTGAAAGTATAGTCTGCTGAAATACAGAAAATGTGGCAACCAATCTGTGCCTCATTTAACCTCCTGTCACCGAACAATCATCTCCCAGACTATCCACAACCTCATCACCTCTGGGATCTCCTGTCCACAGCCTCCAACTCATTGTCCGTGAATCCCACACCACCTAATTCTACCCCCTACCAAAGATTCACAAACCACACTTCCCCGGTTGACCCATTGTCTCAGCCTGCGCCTGTCCCACCGAACTCATCTCTTCCTACCTCGACACCGTCCTGTCCTCCTTAGTCGAGGAACTCCCCACCTACGATCGTGACACCATACATGCTCTTCACCCCCTCCAAGATTTTTGATTCTCTGGCTCCTACCACCTCTTCTTCACCATGACCATCCAGTCCCTGTACACATCGATCCACCATGACGAAGGCATTCACACCCTCCAGTTCTTCCTCTCACTCTGTCCCAACCAGTACCCTTCCACCGACACCTTCATCTGCCGGGCTGAACTGGTCCTCACCCTCAACAACTTCTCGTTCCAATCCTCCCATTTCTTCCAAACTAAAGGGGTAGCCTTGGGTACCCGCATGGGACCCAGCTATGCCTGCCTCTTTGTCGGGTATGTGGAATAGTCCATCTTCCGCAGTTACTTCAGCACCACCCCCAATCTGTTCTTCCGCGATATCGATGACTGTATCGGCGCTACCTTGTGCTCCCTCGAGGAGGTTGAACAGCTCATCAACTTTACCAACACCTTCCACCCCAACCTCAAATTCACTTGGACCATCCCACACACCTCTCTCCCCTTCCTGGACCTCTCCATCTCCATCTCCGACAACTGACTAACCACGGACATCTACCTTGAGCCCCTCTACTTCCACAACTACCGAGACTATACCTCCTCCCACCCTACCTCCTCTAAAAATGCCATCCCTTATTCCCAATTCCTCTGCCTCTGCTGCACCTGTTCCCAGGATGACCAATTCCACTTTCGAAAATCCCAGATGGCCTCCTTTTTCCAAGATCACAATTGCCCTTCCCACATGGTTGACGATGACCTCCAGTGCATCTCCTCCACTTCCCGCACCACCACTCGTGAACCCCACCCCTCCCAACGCAACAAGGACAAAACCACCCCCCCCCCCCCCCCCCCCCCACCCCGGTCCTCACCTTCCACTCCACCAACCCCTGTATATATCGCATCATCCTCCGCCACTTTTGCCACTTCCAAATGGACCCCACCACCAGAGATATATTTCCCTTCCCACCCTTATTAGTGTTCTGGAGAGACCATTCCCTCCGTGACTCCCTTGTCAGGTCCACGCCCCCCACCAGCCTACACCCCACTCCTGGCACCTTCCCCTGCCACCGCTGGAAGTGCAAAACCTGTGCCCAAACCACTCCCTTCACCTGTATCCAAGGCCCCATAGGATCCTTCCACATCCATCAGAAATTTACCTGTACCTCCACCAATGTCATCTACTGTATCCGTTGCACCCAATGTGTCTCCTCTACATCACGGAGACAGGACGCCTTCTTGCGAATCGTTTCAGAGAACTTCTCTGGGACACCTGCACCAATCAACCCCAGTGCTCTGTGGCTGAACACTTCAACTCCCCCTCCCACTCCGTCAAGGACATGCAGATCATAGGCCTCGTCCACCGCCAAACAATTACCACTAGTTGCCTGGAGGAAGAACGCCTCATACTCCACCTTGGGACCCTGCAATCATACGGGATCAATGTGGATTTCAACAGTTTCCTCACTCCCCCTCCCCCAACATTATGGCAGTCCCAAAGCCGTCCTGACATGTCCATCACCTTTCCCATCTATCCGCTCCACCCTCCTCTCCAACCTATCACCTTCTTCCTCACCTTCATCTACCTATCACATTCTCAGCTACTTTCCCCCTAACCCCTCCCTCCTCCCATTTATCTCTTGACTCCAGGCCACAAACCTCATTCCTGATGACGGGTCTATGCCCGAAACGTTGATTCTCCTGCTCCTCGGATGCTGCCTGACCGGCTGTGCTTTTCCAGCACCACAGTCTTGACTCTGATCTCCAGCATCTGCAGTCCTCACTTTCTCCTATTCATGTACCTATCTAAATGTCCCTTAAATATTGTAACTGTACCTGTATCTACCACTTCCTTTAGTAATTCATTCCGTATACAAACCATGCTCTGTGTGAAAAAGGTGCCCCTCAGATCACTTTTATATCTTTGTCCTCGCACCTTAAAGCTATGCTCTCTAGTTTTGAACATCCTAGTCCTAAAAAAAGACCTTTGCTATTCACCTTATCTATGTCCATCTTGATTTTATAAACCTCTATCTCCTACACTCCAGTGAAAACGTCCCAGCTTATTCCAACTCTGCTGATAACTCAAACCCTCCAATCTCAATAACAATCTTTTATGCACCCTCTCCAATTTTATAATATACTTCCTATAGCAGGGTGACCAGAATTGGACACACAACTCCAAATGTTGCCTTACTAATGTTCTGTACAACCACAATATGATATCCCAACTCCTAAGCTCAATGGGCAGAGCAATGAAGGCAAGCATTCCAAATGTCTTCTTTACCACTCGATCTACCTGTGATACAACTTTCAATGTTGTACAACACACCCAAGGGCCTACATTCACCGTGTAAGTCCTCCCCTTTGTGCGCTTTGCCAAAATGAAACACCTCGCATTTTTCTAAATTATACTCCATCTGCCAGTCCTCGGCCCATTTTCCTATCTGATCAAGATTTCTTTTTAATCGTAGGTAACCTTCCTCACTGTCCGCTCTCCCAATTTTGGTTTCATCTGCAAACCTACTAACCATGTTTCCTATGTTCTCTTTCAAATTATTTATGTAAGTGACTAACAATAGTGAGCCCAGCATCTACCCCTGTGGAACACCATTGGTCACAGGCCTCCAGTCCAAAAGACAACACTCGACTACCACCTTCAGTCTGTGTTGCCAAATCATTTTGTCTGGCACTCATCATACCAAATGCAAGAATGGCAAATTTTAAATTTATACTGGTGGAGGAAGGGACTCTAATTGATCTAATTCCTGATGAAAGGCTTTTGCCCGAAACGTCGATTTTCCTGCTCGTCGGATGCTGCCTGACCAGCTGCGCTTTTCCAGCAACACTCTAATCTTGACTCTAATTGATAGCCAACTCAACTCTGATAGGGTGAGATATTGCCGTAAAGAAATCAATGGGGAAAAATTGGTTTCCTAAGGTGGGGTGGTTTATACTATAGGCCTCCTAATAGTCAGCAGGAGATAGAGGGAAAGATATGTTAGCAGATCATGGAAAGATGTAAAACCAACAGGATTGATGTTGTGGGCGATGTAACTTCACCAGTGTTGACTGGGGCTTCCTTAATGCCAGCGCCTTAGATGGAACAGACTTTGTTAGGTGTGCCCAGGAGGGTTTCTTGAAAAAATATGTGGATAGTCCAATTAGGAAAGGGGTTGTTCCAAGACCTTCTGTTGGGGAGTGAGCCTAACCAGGTGATTGAAGTTTCAGTGTAGGAGCATTTTTGGAACAGTATTCATAATTCCATTAGTTTTCAGATAATTATGGGTTAGGATAAAACTGATTCTCAAGTGAAAGTGCCAAACTGGGGGAAAGCTAATTACAATGGGACTGGAGAAATTAGATTGGTGGCGGCTGTTTGAGGGTAAATTCACATCTGACATGTGGGAGTCTTTTCAAGGCCAGTTGATCAGAGTTCTAGAGCAGCATGTTCCTGTAGAAGTGGAAGGTAAGGACGGCAAGATTCGAGAAGAGATATTGGAAGTTTAGCCAAAATGTAAAATTAAGCATATGTGAGGTTTAGCAAACTGAAATCAAATAAGGCCCTTGAGGGATATGAAAGAAGTAGGAAAGAACTTAAACTAGGAATCAGAAGGGCTAAAAGAGGCTGTGAAACACCTTTGGTAAGTAGCATTAAGAGAACTCCAAAGCATCTTATATGTATATTAATAGCAAGAGATTAGTTAGGGAATGGGTAAGTCCAATCAAGGACAAAGGAGTGAATTTATGAGTGGATCCAGAGGAGCTGGGTGAGGTCCTTAATGAGCACTTCACATTGATTTTCACCAAGGAGAAGGGCATGGATGATGGTGAGATTAGGGAGGGTTAGGTTGATGTTCTGGGCCATGGCGATATTAAGAAGGAAGGAGTGTTTGGTATCTTGAAAAATGTTAAGGTAGACAGGTCCCCACGGCCTGAAGAGATCCATCCCAGGATATTGAGGGAGGCAAGAGAAGAGATTGCTGGGATCTTGACTGAAATCTTTGTATCCTCTTTAGCCACAGGTGAGGTCCCAGAAGAGTGCAGAATAGTCAATGTTGTCTCAATAGCCAAGGTCTTGTCTTACAAATTTTTGAGGAACTGACAAAGATGATTGATGAGGATAGGGCAGTGGATGTTGGGTCAATGGACTTTACTAAAGCATTTGATAAGGTCCTTCAAGGCATGCTGGTCTAGAAGATTAAGTCACATGGGCACAACTGTGAGCTGGTAACTTGGATACAAAATTGGCTTAATTGTGGGGGAGTGGCTTAATTGGTAGTTGTGGGGGAGTGTTTTTCTGACTTGAGAGGTGTGACCAATGATGTTCCATAAGGCTCAGTGCTGGGACCTCTGTTGTTTGTAATTTATATAAATGATTTGGATGAAAATGTAGGTGACCTGATTCATAACTTTGCAGATGACTCATAGAATCATAGAGTCCTAGAGATGTACAGCACAGCAATAGATCCTTCGGTCAATACTAACCAGATATCTTATTTGCCAGCATTTGGCCCTAATCCCTCTAAACCCTGACTCAAAAATTAATGAAATTGTGGATAGTGGGGAAGGTTATCAAAGGATACAAAAGAATATAGGTCAGTAGGAAAGTTTGGCAGAGAAATGGTAGATGGTGTTACATACATTAAATAGCAGGACCCTTAAGAGTATTGACATACAGAAGGATCTTGGGTGCGAGAAAGAGGTTTACCAGGATGTTGTCTGGATTGGAATGTATTAGCTATAAGGAAAGTTTGGACAAATTTGGATTGTTTTCATTAGAGTGTTGGAGGCTGGGGGATGACCTGATAGATGAATATAACATCATGAGAGGCATGAATAGGGTGGATAGTCAGAGTCTTTCTTTCAGGGCAAATCACTCCAGGCCAATTAGAAATGGGCAATAAATGTCCATAGCCAGCAACATCCACACACAATAAATAAATAAAAGTACACTTAAATTATAGTGTCCAGTTCCAGCTCTCGCATTATAAAATGATATAGAGGTACATGATAACATGATGTGCGAGAATAATACCGGAACTGCGAGGTGATGCCCGTTGGGAAAGGATGATCAGGTTGGGTCTCTTTGCTCTTGTAAAAGAAACTGATGTGACAGAAGTTTTTAAATTTATTGAATGTGCTGATGAACTAGACACACACACACAGAGTGACTCTAGATATGAGAAGGTTCTTGGTCATCAATATAAGATAACCACTGAGAAACTAAAGAGAGCACTCAAGTTCAACGTCATCAAGTGTGAGAATGTAGAACTTATTTTTATGGGAAGTGGTTGAATCAAGTAGTGTGGATGCATTGAGGGGATCTCACCAGGATCATTGTACACAAAACTGGGCCCTTTATCTGAGGAGGATGTACTTGCTGTAGAGAAGTGCAATGGAGGTTCACCAGATTAATCCTTGGAACGACAGGCTTGTCTTATGAGGGGAGTTTGAGGACACTAAGTTCGTATTCTCTAGATGTTCAAAAAAGGAAGGGTGTCCTCATTAAAACTTACAAAATTCTTACAGTTTGTGACAGGGTATAAAATGTTTTCTCTGGCTAATGAGTTTAAGACCAGGGGTCATAATCTCAAGATTAAGGATAGACCTTGTGAAAATAGAGATGACGAAAATTTCTTCACTCACTAAAAAGCTAGTAGACCTTTGGAATTCGCTAACCCAGAGGATTTTGGGAGCTCAGTCACTGAGCATGTTCAAGACAGAAATCGATAGGTTTCAATGGGAAAAAGTAACGTCAAGCAATATGGGTTTAGTCTAAGAAAATGCATTATGTTACATGATCAGCCTTGCTCTACTTGAATGGCAAGCAGGCATGATGGGCTGAATGGCCTATTCCTACTCTTAAGTTCCTGTAAGGGAAAAGTGAATATAAAAAAATTATACTGATCGAGTTAAATGAGCAGAGGTTCATGGAGAGTTCATGGACGGACCATACCTTGGACTACATAATCATTGCAAATCAGATGTTTCCATTTTCCATTGTTAACTGACAGGACTCTGTACTGATTTTAAGCTTCAAAACCTTTTGTTCACTACAATTTTGCACACTTATATATCCCTCCTTACAAGGGAATGGTTTCAAATCAATTCCTGATGTATTACTAAGATAAAACAGAGGTACGATCGGCATCGTGTGTTGTGTGATTTGATAATGTGTGGGATCAGCATTAGCAGTTGGAGCATTAACCCCCATTGTTTTACAAATCCTGCGCTGTCCATCCTCGTCTGGCTCTGCCTTTCACCTAAATACCTTTTATTCACCAATGACAATAAAACAAAACTTAGAATGTTCATTCAGGCCTCCCATCTTCACCCAGACCAAGCAACATTACTGATTTCTGTTCATTGTTGCAACATCATTTGTTGGAATCCATTCAGTATGTACTTTTCTAAATGTACATTTCATTTTCACCATATCTGGCCGTCTCTTCCTCCTAATAGTTCCTCTAATCACAATTATATCAGACATTTCTAAAGTAAAGTGGAGAACGGGAATTATGTTTCTCCTCTTTGCTAAAATACTATAGTATTATCATTCACAGAGGCGTGAATTATGCTACGAAATGTTTACACGGGCAGTTTCCATTATCAATGTTGGCAAGTCACATAGTGGCTAAGTTACTGTGTTTATAAACCAGAAGCTTAGATCAATAATCCAGAGAATGTCAGTCGAGACCTTCCATATCACTTTGAGAATCTGAATGCAATTTATAATAAAGGAGTCAAAGAGACCTTGGAGTGTAGGTTCGTAGTTCCTTCAAAGTGACGTCACTGGTAGACAGGATAGTGAGGAAGGTGTTTAGTATGCTTCCCTTTATTGGTCAGATCATTGAGTATTGGCGTTGGGAGGTCATGTTGTGGCTCTACAGGGCATTGGTTAGGCCACGTTTGGACTGCAAATGCTGGAGAGTCAGAGTTGAAAAGTCTGACACTGGAAAAGTACAGGGAGGAGCAGGAGAAACTGGTCTCCCTCCTATTGGAAAGATGTTGTGAAAATTGAAAGGGTTCACAAAAGATTTACAAGGATGTTGCCAGGTGTAAAGGGTTTGAGCTATAGGGAGAGGCTGAATAGGCTGAGACTGTTTTCCCTGGAGCGTTGGAGGCTCGGGGTAACCTTACAGAGGTTTGTAAAATCATGAGGAACAAGGATAAGGTAGATAGCCAAGGTCTTTTCCCTGGGGTGGGTGAGTTCAAAATTAGAGGCCATAAGTTTAATGTGAGAGGGGAAAGATTTAAAATGGACCTAAGAAGGTGGTACGTGTATGGAATGAGCTGCCAGAGGAAGTGGTGGAGGCTGGTACAATGACAACATTTAAAAAGCAACTGAGTGGGTATACGAATAGGCAGAGATTTGAGGGATATGGGCCAAATGCTGGCAAATGGGACTACATTAATTTAGGATATCTTGTCTGCATGGATGAATTGGACTGAAGGTCTTTTTCCATGCTGTTGAGCCCTATGCCTCTATGAATTGAATTCGATCCTAATGTCCTTTAGACAAGTAAACCTACAATCTTTACCTGGTCTGGTCTCTTTGTCTCAAGGAGAAAGCGAGGACTGCAAATGCTGGAGAGTCAGAGTTGAAAAGCCTGACACTGGAGAAGTACAGGGAGGAGCAGGAGAGCTGACATTTCAGGCATAAGTCCTTTATCATGATTTTTGATGAAGGGTTTATGCTGAAACGTTGACTCTCCTGCTCCTCAGTGCTGCCTGACCTGCTGTGCTTTTCCAGCACTATACTTTTCGACACTTTGTCTCAAGCTAATAGGATCTGCCCTCACTTAGTTGACACAAACTAATTGAAGTGGTTCAAGAAAGTCCAACTCACACTTTCTTAAGGCCAAACGTGCCAGAGGTGTCTTTATCCTCAGAATGAATAAATGAAAGGAATCTATCTTTGAAACAGGTGGGTACGATAAAAACTCTCGGCTCTAAAACATGAGGCCATCTGGCCTTCTAAAGGCACTTCAGCAGAAAGACTTGATCATAGGTCCCTGTGCAAATCCACAAGAAAATCCCAGTTGTTATAAGATATTCCATGCATTTGATATGTATATTACTGTGATAGGAACTGGGAAAGGGTAAGGGGAAAAGAAACTGCAGGAAATAAGAATTGGCAAGTCCCTGACCTCAACCACTTCACTGTTTTGTTGCAATGAATATCCCATGCTTTTTTTTATGTGGGGGAAACAGTCCATTACACATAAAACATCTCCGTGCCCCGGCATGAGCTGCCAAAGTAGCAATGGCTTTGGGATCTGATGTGCACTCGTGATCTAAGAGGTTTGGGAATGACAGATCAATTAATTTGAAAGAGGATGTGGATGTGAAGAAATATAAGCCCAGAGAGACGAAAGTTAAACTACACCTTGATCAGATCACACATGTTAACACATCCCAGAGGACAGGAACTTGGGATGAATAGAGGGACAGACCAATAAACACATGTCAAGGGAGCAAAGGTTAAACACCTCAGCAGTAGGGTAGCCTCAAGCTGGAAGTCATGTCTCAGAGCATGAAAGGAATTAATTCCCTTACCTTCCCCTGAGAAGATGAGATAAATAGTTTCTAAATTATAAAGCTGACATAACTGAAGCCCATTTGATAGACACAGACATTGTCAAACTAATGAGAGGCATGTTGTGAACAGGGCAGAGCTTGAGGAGCGGGTATCTCTCAAGGGAGTTTCAGTCATTTCTTCGGCAAACTCATCAGAAAATTTGGGACAAGATCTGTACCTGTGTGGGCGTAAAGATTCTTTGTATTCAAATATTGGTTTTTGAAAAGTCCCAAAGTGAGAAACTTTCAGCCGTTAGTCAGCTTGAGGTTGAAAACTAATTGAAACAGGACCAAACGTTTACACAGCTGTTTTTCACTTTCTCACATCAGTGAAAACAAGCTTCAACTCTCAAGCCTGACCGTAGTGTTGCCCATTGTCCACATTCTCTGGTAATAATACAATCAGCAATGGTAAACTTCCCTAGCCCCCACCCCACAGCCGAAACATGAAAACAAATTGGAGTGCCCTAATTTCACAACACCATCCCACCCGCACCCATATCCCCTTGTCAAACTAAGTATAAGCTTGACTGTTATGTAAGAAGAATGTTGGCCTGTTTTCCAAAAAATGTAGCTTAAAAGGATTTCAATGGCCAGTAAAGTTGGGAACAGGGGTCGGCATGATTTAAAAATTGCTTTCACAGCGAGGGTCTCTGAATCCTGATGTGTGCTTCGGTTTTCGAGCGTGAGGTTGGGAACAGAGATCCCCCTTGTCTCCAGTTCACTTGGTTAAAGAGATTGACAAAAGAATGACAGGTAATTATAATGTAAAGACTTATCTATGCCATTGAGTGGTTAATAACTGAATGCACCGTTTGAGGGTGAGGTTTGAATTTGTGGCTTTCAGAATGGAATTAGAAAATCATCTGTAGAGAGAAAGATTGCAACACTAAAGGGGGAAAGTCTGGGACGTGGGACTAGCTGAGTAGCTCATACAGAGAGTCAGCCTGAACATGATGGGCCAAGTGGTCTCTCTCTGTGCCGTAACCATTAAGGTTCCTTGAGGAATTTATAAACAGCTGGTGAGGTGGAGACTTCCAATGTAAAACTTGATGAGCGTACACAATCTGGGTATGAGGCTGTACACTGGAAGGAGTCAGCTATTCTTTATAAGGCAGACTAATGTCGGAGTCTTGCATTGGATCATGTGCACAATCTTTCTTTTGGCAGTTTGGTCATTTCCGAATGCAGTGCTGCCCTTGTGAGACACTTCTTGCTCGAGGCAGCAGGCTCCAACATGGCTGCCAGCTGCTTCCTCTGCACACACCTTGCAGGTGGCTCTCACCACTGAGAGGACTCGGTGTCACAGAGATCACCCTCCCCCGGGCCAATCAAGAAGTTCACATTTCAAACTTGCTTCAGTCGTGGCCCAGGATGGGGACCCAGGAAATGTCCGGGCTTTGGTTTCGATTTTGAAATCACCTCCTCGGAATCATGGAAAGAAAACAGCACAGGATGAGCCCATTGTGTTTCTGTATGGTCTACATGGCTGGTCCCACTTACCCAACTTAGCGTCTGCAGCCCTCCTTCATTTCCAACCCCCAATCCCCTGCCCCCAACTCTCTCTCCCTTTCCTTCTCCCAGATGTGTTACAATTCCCTTTTGAAGCCCATGATTGAATCAGCCTCAGTCATTCCGATCCTAAGAACTCGATGTGTAAAAGGGATTGTTCACAAGCCATCCAGTTTCTACTCCCAGTCACCCTAAATCAGTGTTGTTATTATCAGTGCTCGTTTCTTAGGGCTAAAGCGATCAAGAGAACAGGGAGAAACCAGGAACAGGATACTAAATTGGAAGATCAGCCATAATCATTTTGAATGGGGGAATAGGCTTGAAGGGCTGAATGGCCTACTGCTGTTCCTATTTTCCATGTTTCAATATTATCCTCTGGTTCTTAAATCTTCCCTCAAGCTAGTTCCTCTGGGTCTTCCATGTTTTTAAACACCACAATCACATCTCTCAACCTTCACCATCTCATCCAATTGACCCACATTACTGAAATCTTTCATCCCAGGAAATATTTCCTGTGAATTCCTTTCTGTGACTCTCATCCTATATGCAGTGATTTTCCTGCTTTATTGCAAACCAAGGTGACAGCAAGAGGCTGGTGATCAGCTCGGTGTTTTGGCAGCCAGTGGCTTTCTGGGATTGACAATGAGCGATTCTGTCAGATCCACGGTCATTGAAATGAGACAAAGTTTTAAAGATTCAGGTTTACATTCTCACCAAGACTCAAACTGGGCTGAAACCAGGCACCCGAAAGTCAACCAAGAAAGAAAACTAAGTCTTACGGGGAAAGTAGGAAGTGTGCTTGTCAGTTGTGGTGCAGACGGTGAAGAAACGTTCAGAAATGTTTGGGAAAAACAACTTAAAATTTATGTAGCAACTGTCACATCCTCAAGATGCCCTGAAGTGGCACGTATAAAATGAATTGGTGCAGTATTTGAATGGAGAGCATGGTACCCAGTTTCCATACTGCAACGTCCCATAAACAACAATGTTGCTGTTGATGAAGGATTGAAGATAAAAGGGCAGCTTTCATTTAAATAGCGTCTTTCATAACTCCAACATGTCCCAGAGTACTTTACAGCCAGTTTAGAATCAAAGCCAGATTAGCAATGCAGGAGACATGGCAGCCAATTTGCATACAGGTCAAAGGTGCTTCTCTTTGCAAATTTCTTCAAGAAGGACAGGTGGGTACAGAACGGTCCAACTACTTGGAGCGATCCATGGCAACAAGGACGGTCCCATCCTTCACAACACCCAGGGACAGGTAGAACCTCAGTATGTAGTGAAACTTGGTGTTTGCACACAGAGGGCCTACACACAGCTTGATGCAGCCACACACAAAGGTGGCCATCAAGATGAAGGCTGTATTGGCTACGTTCTTCTCCCCTTATCTAGAGCTGTGCACATGGTGTCCCTGTGGACATGGTCCAGCATTGACCTCCCAATGAAGTGGAAGATGGCACGGGTGACTGCAATGGTGCAGGTTCTGGGAATGGGCCAGACACGCACCGGGTACTACAACAGAGAGAGTATTTCACACCTGATAACCAGGTTTTCACCTGAAATGGAGGGGGAGCGATGCTCCCAAAAGCCCAGTTGCTGCCTCACCTTGACGATATGCTCCTCCCAAGTTTTTGTACATGCCCCAGCCCCTCTCAACTATATTCCCACATAACCTGTCCTAACAGTGAAGGGGATAAAGGATCGATCAGCCTAATTCCCAAAAAACATGGCCACGCTCTTGCTTTGATTTACCTTGACTCCCAAGACCAGTTCAAACTGGTCACCAATGCTTATGAGTCTGCGCACTGACAGTGGATCTGAGCAGAAAATGGCAATGTCATCCATGTACAGAGGCCTTAACCTGTGGGCCCTCACTCCCAGGAATAGTCACCCCTCTCAGGCTCACATCTTTCCTGATGGACTCAGCAAATGGCTCTATACAACACACACACAAGGCAGGAGAGAGTGGGCAGCCCTGCCTGACTCCAGATCTGATCGGGAAGCTTTCTGATTTCCACCCGTTGATTAAGACCGCACTAACCATGTTGGGGTAGAGCAGTCAGATCCAATTGCAGATTTCCTCTCCAAAGCCCATTTTGGAGAGAACATCTCTCAGGTGTGTGATATCCTGTCGAAAGCTTTCTCCTGGTCCAGGCTGATGAGACAGGCATCCATCCCCCTATCCTACATGTAGGCGATCATATCCCTGAGGAGTGCGAGGTTCTCAGAGATTATCCTGCCAAGTACAGCACAGGTTTGGTCGGGGAGAATCACCGATCGCAGAGCAGACCTGACCCAGTTGGCCATGATCTTAGGCAGGATTTTGTAATCTGTAGTGAGATTGGTCATCAATATCAAATTTCCTCCCTCTCCCCTTTCTGCTTGCTGCTGAGGGTGACAATACCTTACCTCAGGGATTCGCACAATCCACCCACCAGAAACATACTTTCGTATACCTCTAGCAGGTCTTGGTCAATCAGATTCCACAGAGCTAACTTTTCACCACAGGTTCAGGGAATGGACCAGACCTACATCACGTACAACAACAGAGATAGTGTCTCACACCTGATGATTAGGTTTTTACCCACTATGGAAAGGGAGCGGTGATCCCAAAAGCCCAGTTTCTGCCTCACCTTGGAAATATGCTCCTCCCAACTTGCCCCAGCTCCTCTGAACTATATCAGATCAGGTGAAGCTTAATACAGTCTCCAATGCAAACCCTTTTGGAACTATTGGTTTGTACAATGGAAGTAATGGGCACAGTGGGGCGGCACGGTGGCTCAGTGGTTAGCACTGCTGCCTCACAGCACCAGGAACCCGGGTTCAATTCCTGTCTCGGGCAACTGTCTGTGTGGAGTTTGCACATTCTCCCCGTGTCTGCGTGGATTTCCTCCAGGTGCTCCAGTTTCCTCTCACAGTCCAAAGATGTGCAGGTCAGGTGAATTGGCCATGCTAAATTACCCATAGTGTTAGGTACATTGGTCAGAGGTAAATGTAGGAGAATGGGTCTGGGTGGGTTGCTCTTCGGAGGGTCAGTGTGGACTTGTTGGGCCAAAGGGCCTGTTTCTACACTGTAGGGATTCTAATCTCTAATCATTCACAGGAAAACATTCCATGTAAGCAAAAGCAATCAGTTGAAACATTACATTCTTTTTGAAATGCATGAGAACTTAGGAAATTAATAGCTCTCCATCACTTTCTCCATAGCAACCTCTCAGCCAATCTGAATTCACTGACGACCTACCAGCACCCTTTCCTCCTGTAGTATCAATTGTTGTGATCTTTTTTTCAAAATTTGGCATTCTTGCATTTGTCCTGATGAGAGTATGATGAAATGCTTAGACAATGCATCTCACTTTTCAGTCATACCTACTGTATCAAATCCTGTCATCACATTAAAGGCCTTTGGTTAAATCGCCCATCAATCTTTTGAGCTCAATGAGGCACAGGCCAAGTTTACTCTGACCTCCCTCTGTACAGCACTGGACCCAGCTCCAAGTCCCATACAGCATCACAGAATGGAACTTGGGTCTGTTTCTCTGCTGCCATTTCTTTGTTTTGTCGTGAGAGTTTTTTTTGGCAGGATTCATGCCGATCTCTGTGTATCTGTGTCACAGTGGCAGCACTGAACCCTTTAATCCTGGCATCTTTCTGGTGAATTCACTCCACGGCTGGACGCTCTTGAACTGCAATTACAGTGATGTCATCAGCAATAAAAATAGAGGCCCAAAGCGTTGCTGTATCTATTGTTTCTGAAGCGTGCTTCCTATCCTCCAGTTCCCACTCTTGGTTTGAAATGTCCTCTTAAAGCTCTGAAGTGGCCTTGTAAGGATTATTTAGAATATGGGTTTGGTTCAGTCTTGGCAGCCAGTAGGGATCAGTGCAGCTTTGTTAAAATGCTGTCAGTCATACACCAGCACAGAGTGCAGTATGCACCAGATGTTGGCACCACTCCACCACTGGTAAGCTGCACAGCTCAGAAAAGAAGGCCATTAAAAGCCACTTCAAAAACAATACCTGGCATCAATAAAAAGACAACAAAAGGAGGAGGAACACAAAGGCACGAGCCTCCTTTTTAAGCTCCTGTTGCTTCTTGTTTTAGAGACACATTATTTTCCTAGAGGCTGCTGGCTCTTACCAATCATTCACCATGAATTTGTCCCCCTCTTAAATATTTACACTGGGACTACTGTAAGCAAACAGCTTGCCAAGACCTGTATAAACATAGGGAAGGGACAGGATGAGAGTAACTGCTTCCCCCATCTGTTGCTGCTTCTCACAGGGAGTCAGCTAATCCCACCCCGCCCCCCGCCCCCACCCCCCCACCCCCCAGCCGCCTTTCAGAGAGAGGCATATGGTCTCCAGATCGTACCCCTCCTGCTGTCACCTTGTAGCCACATGTGGTGCTGTGGGTATTGTGTGCGGGGAGTGTTAAGAAGCAGTGGGATGGGCGCATGGAGCTTGTTAGGGGAGAACTGCACACATCAGTAAGGACGGGTACATGCTGTGCCCTTCTGACGTTCACCACAGTCAACCCTGCAAGACCCCCCACACCCAACCCCACCACCCCACGGGCACTTCTTAAGGGGGCCCCAGCCTCACACGACACCGGGTTATAGTCCAACAGGTTTATTTGAAACTGCACACTTTTGGAGCCCCTTCTCCTTCCTCAGGCAGCTCAAAGGCAGCACAACATAATTCGTCCTTTAACCGTGTTGTGAGATATATTCCTGTAGAACCTGACGCCATCCTTAAAATAGCGTAGGATTTTATTCGCTCCCGAATCCAGGTGAAGATATACTTGGAAACGTTCTAAAGTCTTTGCAATGCATTTTTGTTTACATCTGCTTGAGCTAACTTTTCTTCCCACTTCTCAACACATTGCCCCACCCCTCACTCAATACCAAGTGAGAGCTTTTAGATCTTCAAGTAATTAATGTAGGAAGAGGAGTAGGCCATCCAGCCCCTGAAGTCTGTCAATGAGACCATGGCTAATGTGTGCCACAACTTCTATGATTCATATCCTTTAATGCGTAACTAACAAAATTTTGCCTCCTCCTTGAGAGCTCCAATTATGTAGAATATAGAACCGATGTCATTCTAATCAAATCCAATCCACCCGCAAAAATAAAACAAAATACTGCAGATGCTAAAGATCTGAAACAAAAATACTTATTGTTCGCGAAATTCAGTGGGTCTGGCAGCATCTATGGGGAGAATGCAGAGTTAACATTTCAAGTTTGGTGACTGTTCATCAGAACTATCTGACAGCACATTGTCCGTATCCCCCTATTTCCCTGCCAGTTCACGTGTCTGTCCAAATGGTTCTTAAACTTTGCTATTGTATTTACTTCTATCACCCCCCCCCAGACAGTGTGTTCCAGGTAGCTACCACCCTATGTATAAAAAGCTTGCCTTGCACATCTCCTTTAAACCTTCCCCCTCTCACCTTAAACTTATTCCCCCTGTTGTTTGACAATTTCACCCTTGGAAAAAGACTTTGACTCTCCATCACACCTATGCCTCTCATAATTCTACATATTTCTGTCAGTTGCCTCTCAGCTTCTGACACACCAACGAAACAATCCAAGTTGATCCAACTTCTCCTTATCACTAGTACACTCCAATCCAAGCAACATCCTGGTAAACCTTTCTTACACTGTCTCCAAAGTCTCTACATTCTTCCTATCGTGTGGCAGCCACAACTGCACACAGTATTCCAAATGTGGCCTGGCTAATGTCTTATACAACTGCAACAAAACTTGCCAACTTTTATACTCAATGCTCTGACTGATGAAGAAAGCATGCCATATGCCTTATTTACTAAATAATCCACTTGTGTTGCCACGTTCAGAGAGCTATGGACTTGCATCCCAAGATCCCTCTGTATGTCAAAGCTCCTAAGTGTCCAGCCATTTGTTGTATATTGACTCAACATTCGCAACATTTGGAGTAGCCAGTTCCAGGTTCATACTCCACTCTGAGAGAGAAACACTTCTTCATTTCGCTCCTAAATAGCTTGGCTTGACTCTTAAGATTGTGTCCCTTTGCTTTAGATAGTCCCACCAAAACAAATACTTTCTCCACATCTACCGCAAGACCATAAGATATAAAAGCAGAAATATGTTATTTTACCCATCAAGTCTATTTCTCCGTTCAATAAAATCATTGCTGATCATCCCTAACTCCACTTTCCTGCCTTATCCCATAATCCTTGACTCCCTAACTAAGTAAAAATCGACCTCAGTTTGGAATATATTCAACATCACAACCTCTACAGCCCTCAGTAGTAAAGAATTTCACAGATTCACTACTCTCAGAGATAAAAGAAAATCACCCTTATCTTTATCTTAAATGGGTGACCCATTATTCTGAGATAATACCCTTTCATTCTGGACTGTCCCATAATTATCCACACCTATCCTGTTAAGCCTCCTCATAATCTTATATGTTTCAATAAAGTCTCTTCTCATTCTTCTAAACTCCAATGAATATGTGCCCAACCGATACAACCTCTCCTCATAAGAACCCACAGGGGGAAATGAATTGTAAAAACAGTAACACTTGAAAATGCCCATTTTAGTCATACTGGAGCACCGTTCTGAGTTATAGAAACAACTCAGACCTGTCTGCATCATTTTGTAAATTTTACTTGCTTCCCCCCACCTCGGATCAACCCAGTGATCATCCTGTGGATCACCTCCAATTCCAGTCTCTGCTTTCTTAAAAGAGAAGACCAAAACATTTTCTGCTAATCCAAGTGTTGTCTGACTGGTGCCTTGCATAATTTTACTAAGGCGCACTCATTTTTATACACCATTCCCTTTGAAATAAAGGCCTAAATTCCATTTGTTGTCCCTCTCATCCTCTGAATCCAGATGCTACCTTTTTGGTATTCATGGACAATGGCTTCCAAATCTCTCCATTCCACAGCTTTTTTTAAATTCACTGATGGGACATGGGTGTCTGGCTGGGCCAGCATTTATTCCCCGGCCTTATTTGCCATTGAGAAGTTGGTGGTGAGTGCTTTCTTAAACCACTGCAGTCCACCACTGCAGGTTGGCCCACAATGCCCTTAAGGAGGGAATTCCAGGATTTTGACCCAGCAACCCTGGAAAATAAATAATATGTCCACTACTTCTCCCTTATCGATCCTGCCTGTTACCTCCTCAAATAATTTTAATAAATTTATCAGATGTGTTTTTCTCTTCATGAAGCCACGTTGGCTCCATAGAGTCCCTACACTGTGGGAGCAGGCTATTCTGCCCATCAGATCCATACCAACCCTCCAAAGATCATCTCAACTTATCCCTTTTACCCTGCATTTCCCATGGCTAAGCCACCTAACCTCCACTCCCCTAGATACTATGGGCAATTTAGCATGGCCAATCCACCTAACCTGCACATCTTTGGACTGTGAGGCAAAACCCAGTCGCAGGGAGAAGGTGCAAACTCCACACAGACAGTTGCCCAAGGGTGGAATTGAACCTGGGTCCCTGGCACTGTGAGGCAGCAGTGCTAACCACTGAGCCACTGTGCCGACTTCACTGACTAGATAATGTAATTCTAAATGCTCTCCATTTAATCTTCTACAGTAGATTCTAACATTTTCCCAATGACGGATGCTCTGATAACTGACTTGTAGTTCAGTGTTTTATGTCTCCATTCTATTTTGAAGGGGAAATGTTACATTGGCCGTTTTCCAATCCTTTGGGACTTCATCCCTGTAATTCACAGTTTGCTACCAGTATATTCACTACATCTCCATCTACTTCTTTAGCAACCCAGGTGAAGATACCTTTGTCATTTTAAACACTTTGAACAGATCATCTCTCAACAAGTGCAATGTAAATCAGCCATTGGCAGTGAGGTTTTAAGGTTGATATGTGGGTGCTGGGATTGGGGGTGGGATTGGAAAGTGGACAACCTTGACAGCCCATCTCTGATTATCCGCAAAGATGGAGCTGGCCTTCTCCTTGAGATCTAATCCAGGAAGCATGGTGTTGAAGGATAGAACTGGAACTAATCTTTATGCACTTTTATCAATTTGTAGTTATGGAGATATTCATTACAAGCATATACTGTACCTCCCAACACGAACACTGGGTTTCAGTTTGTCCCTGTCTGTCAAGACACAAGTGAATCTCCATATTCAATTAAGTGTAATTAAATATATAAGTAGCATGGACTATTGCAGACTTTATGCAGATGTGCTATAATAACGTTGTCACATAAGGAGTTCCATGTCATACAGTCCTGAGGAAGCAACAGCAAGCAAAATGGAACTTGGCCACTGTCCAACATCTTACCTTTTCACTGCCTGATTTTCCCTTCTCTAACACATTGCCTTCAGCTGTAAAGTCCTTTTGAATGGAAGTTTGCTCGCTGATGAGTCTTCCATCCCAACAAGCAAACCTACAACCAGAACCTCAACCTAAGCTACACATCTTCTAAAGACTCACTGTAAAGCCCTACGTCATCTTGACTGAGTTACCAGTCTGTACAAGTTGTGCTTGCTTTTAAAAACATCACTTCCTAGTTTCCACTGTAGCTTTGTAGTGGGATAAGCTCAAGAGATGTGAGTGGAAAGGCAGTCACCTTAACCCATTGCAGCAGAAAATGGGGCATCGGTATTTTTCCGGTTGGCAATATTCAATGAGTGATGTGCCACAGGGATTGGTGCTGGAACCTAACTGTTTACAAATTATGTAAGTGAGTTGGATGAATGGATAGAAGGTTTGATCACTAAATTTGTTCATCACACAAAAAAAAACAGTAGGAAAGCAAGTTGTGAAGAGCAATAAAGGATACTCTGGAGGGATATAATGGGTTAAAATAGTGGGACAAAGATATGGCAAATGGAATATAATGTGGGAAAATTAAGAAGAATTTAATCTAAATGGTGAGAGCATGCAGAGATCTGAAATTCAGAGGGATCTGGGTGTACTAGTGCATGAATAACAAAAGGTTGGTATGCAGCTACAGCGAGTAACTAGGAAAGCTAATAGAATGATATTATTTATGGAGAGTGGAAGCAAATGCAAAGGTATTTATACGAGCACAGCTGAGACCACACTGACAGCCATGTCATGTCCTTATTTCAGGAAGGCTACAGATGCCTGGCATGGTGACCTAGTGGTTAGCACTGCTGCCTCACAGCGCCAGAGACCTGGGTTCGATTCCATTCTCAGGTTGCAGTCTGTGTGGAGTTTGCACTTTCTACCTGTGTCTGTGTGGTGCTCCAGTTTCCTCCCACAGTCCAAAAATATGCAGGTAAGATGGTTTGGCCATGATAAACTGCTGTGGTATCCAAGGATATGTAGGTAAGGTTGATTAGCCATAGGGAATGCAGGGTTACCCATAGGATCTGGGTGGGATGCTCTTCAGAGGGTCAGTGCATACCCACTGTTCCCACACTGTAGGGATTCTAAATGGGATGGATTCAGTTCTGCAAAGGGTATTCCAAACTCATGCCTGGAATGAGTGGGTTGTCTTATGACGAAGTGTAGGACAGGTTAGGTTCGTAAACTCTGCTGGAGTTTAGAAGAGTAAGAGGTGATTTGATTAAAGTATCGAGGATTCCAGAGGGTCTTAATGGAGAGAATGTGCAAGAATCTAGAACTGAGGGATCACTGTTTAAAACCAAGAGTTGCCCATTTAAAACAGAGAAGTGATTCTTTTCTTTCAGAGGATTTGGAATTCTATTCCTCAAAAGGCAGTGGCAGTAGATTCCTTAAATATTTTTAAGACCGAGGTACATAGGTACATAGAGGAGGGTAGGCAGGAGTGTGGGTACAATTAGATCAGCCATGATCTTATTGAATGGTGAAAGTGGTTGAATGGCTCACTCCTTTTTCCTGTTGGTGTGTTCATGATCTCTACAGAAAGGACGTATGCAGGAATAGTAAATCGTTGAATATCTAGAAGGATCCCTGGGAACAGTTATTTTGGAGATTTCTTTGGGTTTTCTTTTACTGAGTTTCTTATCGAAGCTGGGATAGTTCTCCTCAGGACTGGAGGAGAGGTACGTTCAGTGTTCAGGAATTATGAGGGAGTTGTGGACAGTGGACAGGGTCAGTGAAACGAAAAAGAGGAACTTGCATGACAGAAGGGTCAGTAACCAGAGGACACTGACTTTAGATAATTCATAAAGCAGTCAGAGAGGAGATGGGGAGAAATTGATTCTAGCGTGGTGAGTTGTTGGAACAAACTGCCACAAAGGCTAGTGATAGCAAAATCAATGAATCAAAAGGTGATTTTGGATGTAGACTTGAAAAGGAGAATTCGAGAAATTTGCACACATAATGAGACTGACACTCCATGTGCTGTACTGAGGGAGTGCCACCCTGTCAAAGATACCATCTTTCACATGAGACCATAAATCCCTTATTACCCTCTCCAGTGGACATCGATGATTCCATTGTGCTATTTGAGAAAGAACAGAATTTACCCAATGTCCTCACAAATATTTATCCAGTTCTGAAGGATTGTCATGTCAAAACATTACTTCTCTGTTTCTCTCTCCATGGACACTGCCAGACCTGCTGAGCACTTTTTGTTTCTATATCTTAAAACTCCTCCATTGGCTGTACTGTACTTCAGACTTTCTCTAGGTCTTAAGAGGCTGTTTATAAACATAATTTCTTTCCGTCTTTTAGCGATAACCATGCACATGCACACAAATTTTCTTGGAAGCTAGCAATGTGGGCACAGCTTTAAGGATTCCACTTGAAAGAGTTGAACAATAGTCACATATTTCAGTGCCAACTACAAAGTTTTCCCTCTGGCTATATCTGAATGCACGCAAGTGTGCAAAAACATGAAGAGTTGTCTGAGTGGATTGCGCATGGTCTCAGTCAAGCTTAGCAAATTGAGAGTAATCTGTGTCGTGCAGTCTATAGCCAGATATATGAAGTTTAAAAAAAGTTATTTGCATTCATATAGCACCTCTCTTGACCACTGGATGTCTTACAGCATCTTACAACCAATGAAATACATTTTGAAGTGTTATTCATCCTTGCGTTGTAGAAAACTCGGTAACCAATTTTCA
This sequence comes from Chiloscyllium punctatum, assembly GCF_047496795.1. Lineage (NCBI taxonomy): Eukaryota > Metazoa > Chordata > Chondrichthyes > Orectolobiformes > Hemiscylliidae > Chiloscyllium > Chiloscyllium punctatum. The sequence goes on along the minus strand of NC_092752.1, from coordinate 13,563,177 downwards.
CACAGAAAGTCCCCCCAAGGGGAAAGTGCAATCTGCAAGTAACCTATTTCAAATCAGGTGGCTTGAGGGGATAAATACTGCTCAGAAAACCAGGGATTACTCCCTAGCTCTTCACTGAAGTAGTAATCCGCTACATCCACATGCAGGCAAAGAGGGCCTTGAGTGGAAAAAGGCACTTTCGACAACACAGCAGTCCTTTAGTACTCCACTGGAGAGTGTCAGCCTTCATTTGGATGGTAACCCAGAGTCTAGCGACAGAGAGGTAAGTGTATTACCAGCTGGGCACCTTAGCCACCTTCTAGCTGACGACGAATGTTCACAATTTCTCCTCTGATGACCTGCAAATATAATAGATTGTCACCTCCCTCCAGCCTTGGGTGCAGATAGCTGTGAGGAGAGTGAGGACAGTGCACTGTTATCTCAGAGGGGCTGAATGGCCTCTGCTGCACGTACAGCACAATCACATTGAGAATGGCATTTTCAGCAGGAGATGAGCCTTTACTCATATCTTCCATGTGCTGAAATGTCATCATTCAACAACCCATCTCTTTAAGTAGCAAGCAACCGCCCTTTAACATCTGTTGTACAGTATGTCCTTTGACTGAAACTGCCAAACCACGGACCCGAGGCAGGATCTTTTCTCAATAGCTAATCGTTCACGGCTGTGGGGGTCTGCTGGCTGGGCCAGCATTTGTTGGCCCTCCCTAATTGCCCTAGAGAAGGTGCTGCCTTCCTGAATTACTGCAGTCGTTCTGCTGTAGCTGTGCCTGCAGGGGCCTTAGGAAAGGATTTTCAGGATTTTACCCCCATGGCACAGGGCTGTGGTGGGGGGGGGGGGGGGGGGGGGGGGAGGGGTCAGTTGTTAACACTGCTGCCTCACAGTGCTGGGGATCCGGGTGACTGTCTGTGTGGAGTTTGCACATTCTCCCCATGTCTGTGTGGGTTTCCTCCGGGTGCTCCGGTTTCCTCCCACAGTCCAAAGGTGTGCAGGTCAGGTGGATTGGCCATGGGTAATTGCCCATAGTATCCAGGCTAGGTGGATTAGCCATGGGAAATGCAAGGTTACAGTTGGCAATGGGATGCCGTTCAGGGGTTTGGTTTGGACCTGATGGGCCAAATGGCCTGTTTCCACATCTGTAGGGGTGCTACGACAGTGAAGCATTGATTCAAGACAGGTCCATGGCTCAGTTGGAAATGTGCAGGGTCGGAGCTGGGCAGGAGAGACAGGCATTCCTTCAGACGACTGAGACTGCAATGAACCAGGTGGCAACCATAAGCCAGTCTCATGTTACGGCCTCCACCGCTGGTCCTGGGGGAGAAGGATGTCTCATCTGTTCACCCCTCCCCCCACATTGTCCTGTAGGACCTTGAGGCTTCTGCCCAGAAAGGGTGTGATTTCCCCCTGGGTTGGCTAAACACCAGGCAAATATTAGCAACCGTGCAAAGCAGCTCCAGACTGAGAATGCTTCATAGAAATCATAGAAACCTTACAGTGTGCAAACAGGCCATTCGGCCCATCGAGTTCACACTGACCCTCCAAAGAGCTTCCTACCCAGACTTATCCCCCTACCTTATCCCTGTAACATTACATTTTCCATGGTTAATCCACCTAACCTACACATTCTTGGAGGAAACCCATGCGGACATGGGGAGAACGTGCAAACTCCGCACAGACAGTTGCTTAAGGCTGGAATCAAACCGGGTCCCTGGCACTGCGAGGCAGCAGGGCTAACCACTGGGCCACCATGCCGCCCAACCATAGCTTTTAAAGATGCTTTGAGTACAATGGATTCCAGTGAATTCTGGGACATCCTGGCTGTGGTGAGTTGTCCCAGGAATGTTGCATGGTGAGGTGGGGCAGAATTTGGACATGAGGTGTGCCACTGGGGTGTGGCAGATGATTAACGAGGCCTATTGGGTAAGGTATGGTTGTAAAGCACGCTGGGCCTCGCTGTGAGAAACCTGAAAAAAAAAATCACAACTCAGACTTGACCACAATCAGTGGAAGTTTTAACCCAGTGTGTTGTAGCCACAACAGTGCTGGGAGAGACTCTGGTTTACATGTGGTGCTCAAAGCACAAAGTGTGTTTCAAGGTTACTAACCTTTCAGCCGTCTACCTCCACCATTGAGAAGGCTCACTGGATCAAGCTCCAATCAGGTTGTTACTAACTTCTGGGCAAATCACAAACCTCGACACTGAAACCCTGCCTTGCCAGAAGATGCTCGTGAATTGGAGGCTGCTAGCACCTAGGTCCTGGAGATTGTCACTAGAGGCTTTTGTCTTCACTGGTGAGTGGGCTAGCCATTTTCTTTCAGTCTCGCAGCGTGGGCGGTTGTGAGGAGAAAGGGGTCCAGGAGTTTGAAGGCAAGGGCAGGGGTTTGATTTTCAGTGGCCATTCCTTGTTTCTCCAACCCTGCCCTGATTACAAATGGAGGCCCCACTCCATCTGCACCTTGCAGGCAGATCGTAATGCTTTTCTCTCCAGGCAGTTCTCTCTCACCTGGTGTGAAGTAGATATTCAGACCCACAGACAGTTGAAGCCCTTAAGAGGCTGTTCATTGATTTCTTTAGGTCTTTAGTTAGTATTGAGTTAAGAAAGTCCTTTCGGCTCTCTTGCCCAACACTGAACTGCTGAATTAATGAGAGGGATACATGTACCTCTCCAAAGCCAACTTGCTTAATTATTTGCCCTTACCACCTTCTTCATTGGTTCCAAGAAGGGGATAGCTGTGACATCTCTGTCCATTCAGAAATCCCACCACATGGGAAAGTTGTCAAATTACTGTTATTTTTCAGTGAGCAAGGCGGGAAACCCTGCTGAACCATTCTTCTGCCCTCTGTTTTCTACATCCTGGCTTGCAAATTTATAACATGTTTGTCGCTGGTACTAAAGAAGCAGATATGGAAAAGTTGAGAGAAAGGAGTCAGAAAGAATATGCAATTCATGCAGCACTATTCGTGACTTTGAGATGCCTTGAAAGTCCTTCATGCCAATTAAATGCAACGCAACAGTGACCACACCTCAAATGTTGAGAGCATTGCCATTATCATGCTGAAGTTTAGCCTTTCTGCAGATAAAAGTGTCATACAACTGATGCAATGTATTGACGCTTTGATCTTTTAGTATAAATTCTGTATCCTATGATCCTGCCCCACTAGCTACCTGATGAAGGAGCAGCGCTCCAAAAGCTAATGCTTCCAAATAAACCTGTTGGACTATAACCTGGTGTTGTTTGATTTTTAACTTTGTACACCCCAGTCCAACAGTGGCACCTCCACGTCATATATAAACAAAGTTCACCCCAGATAGGACGAATTTTGTTTATGGTACGTTCCATTATATGTTCTGCTATAAACTGTTGCCCAAAATGGCAAGGAGCCTTCTTTGCATGAGTGAGTGAGTGGAGGATCTGACTGAATCAACTATCATACCTACATGCACTGATTTCCACATTATCGATCTTTCAAACAAACTTCTCTCACATTACCTAATGGAAGCGTACTAGTGTCATTCCAAACATTGCTTCTTGAAAATCTTGCTCTAGCCACCATCCTTGCCTCAATGGATAGCCCTTCCAAGTTATGAGAGGTTCAGGAGTTCAAGACTCACTCCAGTGATGACAAGGTATAATTTATGTTGCCACCAAGGACGTTGAGTAAATGTGACATCGTCAAAATGGTTTTGATGAAAATGTAAACTGAGATACCCTTTTGGATGGCACAATTTGAAGAAAAACAAGTGTGTTGTCCTTATCAACATTTATCCCTCTCCCAACCCCATTGAAACAGATTTTATCTGATCATTTATTTTGCTGCTTGTGGCTCCTTGTGGTGTGATAATTGGCTGCAACACTTGCTGACATAACAACTGCTCTTCGAAAGGTATTTCGGTGCCAATGGAGCAGAGTGGGGTATGTTGACGAATGAAAGGTGCAATATAAACATTAGGTTTCTGTCTGACCATTCCCGTGTTCTGGGAGAATTCTTGAACAAACTCTGACAGGGTTTTCTGTCTCTTGGCAAAGTTTTCAACAGCTACAGAAAGATCCAGATCGGGAATCGCCACAAGGTCGTGAACTATGGTGATGCAAACCCGAAACCATTAAAAGAATTTGTGTAGAGTTGGCAAGTGTCAACAGAGAATATAACATTCTGGCAATGGGCAGGCACACAATCTGGAACATATGATTCTGATGGCTATGCAGTACAGTCAGGCCAGTTTTGGACATTTGAAAGGAATTTCCACCCCAATCATTGTACACAGAGATCCCTTTATCTAAATGCTATTTGAGTGACTCACTGACTTTGGGGTTCCCATGAAATGGAAAAAGCTCTTTGATTAGTAAACATGTCAAACCCTTTCTCGTTGGGTTAACCCTTTTTGTATAGTAATATATAAGCTGTTTACAATCGATATTAAATTAGTTCGAGCTCTGTGTGAGGCTTTAGCAGCATCTTTTCTTGTAGTTGGGGATGAGTAGAAGATCATAATGCCCCTTCTGTCACTCTAACACTACATGGTTGATCTAACCATTATCTTAAAATGCCCATCTTTCCTTCCCTGCCTCCTACAAAGTATTTACTCTGCCCTTCACATGAAAGGGTGCCACCTGATGTCGTTCTTAAATGGTCTAATTTGAAGATTAAAGCCCTTTGTTCCAGATTTTAACAATAACAACTTACATTTATGTAGCTCCTTTAATATAGTACAAACCCCAAGACATATCAGCGAAGCATTAGTCAGCTAAAGGTTAGCAGGTAACAAGATATTCAGAGAAATGAATATTAATAAAACGCAATAAAAGAGGCAATTTTACAGGATCATCTTTGTGTGTGTCTGTCTGAGTGTGTCTGAGTGTGTGAGTGTGTGTGCATATGTTGTGTGCATGTATGTGTGTGTGTGTGTTTATGTGTGTGTGTGTGTGCATATGTATATATGTTTTGAGTGTGTGTTTATGTGTGTATATGTGTGTGCACATGTGTGTTAACAAGGTTTCAGGTTGCAGGGAAGAAGTTGCAGATGTTAGGGCTAAGGCAACTGAAGGCATGATCATCAACGGTGGAGCAAAAACTATTGTCAATGTTTGGAAAACCCGAATTAGTGTTTTGCAGGTATGTCGCTGGTTGTAGGAGATTAAAGGGATAGGAAGGAGAAAGGCAGTAGAGGGATTTGAAAATGAGGAAGAGAATTTTAAGGTTGAAGCATTGCTTACCCTGGAGCCCAAATTTGGCTGAGCTGACTGAATGGCACCGTTTAAAATAGAACACAAGGAGCAGAATTTCACACAAGTGTAAGTCTTTGGAATGTGGGGAATGGGAGATTGGCCTGGCTTCCAACAGAGAAAATAATTTCTCTGCATCTAAATATAAGAATATAATTTAGAACACCTCAACTAGATCAGGGCTCAACCTTCGAACCTAATGGAAACACGAGGCAAGTTCATACAACCTGAATTAATAATTTAACCTTTTAAGTGCTTGCATCATTCGGAGGGGGGGGGGGGGGAGGTGTTTGGCTTTACCTATTTCTCATGAGATGCTGTCACCAGAACAGGACGCAATGCACCAGTTGGTTGTGAGTGAATCTCTCCTAGTATTAGTGGCAGCGTTAGACCGGAATCAGCCTTCCAAAAGCTGAGTCAATAGTGGTACGCAAGTCTGTAAAACACCTCCTCTTCAACAGGAGTAAAATCACAGGGCTCCTTTCCAAAGAGAGTGAAGTGATAAATGTCCTTCAGCCCAAGAAACATGAACCAATTTTATGAGATTGCGAACCCTCTGAAAAGAGCTGTGAGAAATTAAATATGAACATGGGTTTCTCCCAGGCATTCAATGATTCTGAGGAGGGTAGGGAATGTATAACTTTGGCTGAACCCTACGAAGAATCATTCAATTGTCTTTTTGGCAGGTTTCCTCTCCATAAGCAAGAGAGTGAGTTTTCATAGAATCCCTACATTTTGGAAGCATGCCATTCAGTCCATCAAGCTCATGCCGACACTCTGAAGAGCTTCCCATCCAGACCCACCCCTCATAACCCTGTATTTCCCATGGCCAACACACCTGCACACCCCTGGACACTATAGCACGGCCAGTTCACATAACTTGCACATCTTTGGACTGTGGGAGGAAACTAGTGTACCCGGAGGAAACCCACGCAGACATGGGGAGAATGTGCAAACTCCACACAGACAGTCGCCTGAGGGTGAAGTTGAACCCCTGGTGCTGTGAGGCAGCCGTGCTAACCACTGAGTCACCATGGCACCCTAGCTTTCTCGCAGTATTTTCCCAATCTCTCCTCATTATTTATACACCACCACCACCGTCACTATCACCCATCCCCACCCTCCCCTCATCATGGTGCCCCCACTTGTCCTGATCACCTGCTCGCTGTAGGCTGTGGTTGAGACCACTGCCAGGACCTCCCAGGATTCCTGGCACTAGTGCCATCTTTAAAGTCCAACCATGCACCCAGTCAAGCGCTGCCAGTCTGCCGCTCAGTGCACAAGTCATTGTATTTGTCCTGGGCAATCAGACAGAGGATAAATGCCACCTGCTCTGCCAATGGAGATCTGGAGGTTGTACTGGTGGGGGTGGGGGAGTGGGAGAATGAGCAATTGCTGCCCATGGACCGTGCCCTGGGGTATTGGTGACTGAACTAAGAGCAAGTGACAAGACAAGTCATCAAATTACTATTCTGGTTTCCATGCCAGAAGCTGTCGTTGCCTAGTTTCTATCCAGTGGCTGGGAGAATGGGACATTGCGCATCAGAGAGGTGAGGTCATGCAGTCATGAGGATGTTAATGCATACTTAATATATTCTCTCACCAATGTGAATCCTGTCCTTGGTTGGAAAATGGGACTTGCTGTTGTCATTGGAGTGGCACTCCTGACTGCCAATCTCACATGATTCTCCCAACTCTCTCACCAATGCACGTGTCATTCAATATCTGGAAAAGACTTGATGAACAAGAGGATCCTAAAATAGACCACTGCTTCCTCAGCATCAGTCAAATATTATTCCACACTAAGGTGCAGTGGCAAGAATTGAGCTGAAAATGTGTTGCTGGAAAAGCGCAGCAGGTCAGGCAGCATCCAAGGAGCAGGAGAATCGACGTTTCGGGCATGAGCCCTTCTCCAGGAATGAGGAAAGTGTGTCCAGCAGGCTAAGATAAAAGGTAGGGAGGAGGGACTTGGGGGAGGGGTGTTGGATAGGTGGAAGGAGGTCAAGGTGAGGGTGATTGGCCGGAGTGGGGGTGGGGGCAGAGAGGTCAGGAAGAAGATTGCAGGTTAGGAAGGCGGTGCTGAGTTCGAGTGATTTGATTGAACAAGGTGGGGGTAGGGGAAATGAAGAAACTGGAGAAATCTGAGTTCATCCCTTGTGGTTGGAGGGTTCCCAGGCGGAAGATGAGCCGCTCTTCCTCCAACCATCGTGTTGCTATGGTCTGGCAATGGAGGAGTCCAAGGACCTATCAGACCATAGCAACACGACACGGTTATAGAGATAGTCAATGTCTTGGTGAGCACCCCTCAACCTCCAATGCTCCAGGGAAAACAGCCCCAGCCAATTCAGGCCCGCCCCCCAACACCGTCCAACACTGCACCCCCACCCACTCGCAACCCTGTCCAACCCCGTCTGCCCTCCAACCCAATCTAACCCTACTGTCCAACACCGTACCCAACCCCGCCCCAACCCAATCTAACCCCACCGTCCAACACCATACCCAACCCCACCCCCAACCAAGTCTAACCCCACCATCCAACACCATACCCAACTCCACCCCCAACCCAGTCTAACCCCTCTGTCCAAAACCATACCCAACCCCACCCCCAACCCAGTCTAACCCCACTGTCCAACACCATACCCAACCCCGCCCCCAACCCAGTCTAACCCCACCATCCAACACCACCCTCCCGTTCCCCCCACCGGTCCCCCCAACCCCATCCAACCCAACACCATCCTTGTCCCCCCCCGCCGGTCCCCCCAACCCCGTCCAACCCAACACCATCCCCGTCCCCCCCCGCCGGTCCCCCCAACCCCGTCCAACCCAACACCATCCCCATCCCCCCCACTGGTCCCCCCAACCCCGTCCAACCCAACACCATCCCTGTCCTCCCCGCCGGTCCCCCCAACCCCATCCAAGCCAACACCATCCCCATCTCCCCCACCCTCACCCCAAACCATCCAACACCGACACCCTTCCCCCTACCCCGTGCAACCCTGTCCACACACCCCCCCCCCTCTCCCGGGCAGCCAGACTAGACATCAACAACAAGACTGCTGCTCCTGTTGCTGCTGCCTTTGGGGGGCAGGAAGGGGGTGGTGAGTCTCCAAATAGCGTGTATGCATGCATGCACACACACACACACAAACACACACACACACACACACACCTTTTTATCGCAACTTTTTGACAGATTCCATCTTTGCCCTGTACAAGGCAATGTTGGAGAGATTATCTGGGCAAGGGGTGTTTAGGGTACACCCTTGTGTAGAAACTCCAGGGAAAGTGTTGGGGGAGAGAGAGAGGGCAGGAGGTCAGTCATTTGGAGACAGTGCCTGGGCTCCCATCAGTTCAGGACTGTTCTCAGCAGCGTTTCAGTAAGCAGAGTTCACTTTTAATCACTGCCTTTGATGTAATGCTTCTATCGGGACCTTGAGATCTCCTTCGGATAATCGAGGCTCCCCTATATATAAGTGATGCAAAGTAATGGACCCAGCACCAATCCTTGTGGCACTCCACTGGTCACAGGCCTCCAGTCTGAAAAACAATCCTCCACCACCACCCTCTGTCTTCTACCTCTGAGCCAATTCTGTATCCAAATGGTTATTTCTACCAGTATTCCAAGAGATCTAACCTTGCTAACCAGTCTCCCATGGGGATCCTTGCCAAACACCTTACTGAAGTCCATATAGATCATGTCTACTACTCCTTATCAATCCTCTTTGTCACTTCTTCAAAAAACTCAATCAAATTTGTGAGACATGATTTGCCACACACAAAGCCATATTGACTATCCTTAGTCAGTCCTTGCCTTTCAAAATACTTGTACATCCTGTCCCTCAGGATTGCCTCCAACAATTTGCCCATCACCAACATTAGCCTCACTGGTCTATAGTTCCCTGGCTGGTCCTTACCACCTTTCTTAAACAGTGGTAACCACGTTAGCCAACCTCCAGTCTTCCATCACCTCACCTGTTACTATCAATGTTACAAATATCTCAACAAGGGACCTAACAATTACCTTCCTAGCTTCCCACAGAGTTCTAGGGTACACATGATTGGGTCCTGGGGATTTATCCACGTTTATGTGTTTCAAGACATCCAACACTCCCTCCTCTGTAATATGGACATTTTTCAAGATGTCACTATCTATTTCCCTACATACTATATCTTCCATGTCCTTTTCCACAGTAAATACTGATACAAAATACTCATTTTGTATCTCCCCTATCTCCTGCACTTCCACACAAAGGCCACCTTGCTGATCTTTGAGGGGTACTATTCTCTCCCTCGTTGCCCTTTTGTCCTTAATGTATTTGTAAAAACCCTTTAGATTCTCCTTAACCCTATGTGCCAAAACTATCTCATGTCCCCTTTTTACCCTCCTGATTTCCCCCTTAAGTATACTCCTATTGCCTTTACACTCTTCTAAGGGTTCACTTGATCTATCCTGTCTATACCTTATGTATGCTTCCTTCTTTTTCTGAACCAAACCTTCAGTTTCTTTAGTCGTCCAGCATTCCCTATACCTACCAGCCTTTCCTTTCACCCTGACAGGAATAAACTGTCTCTGCACTTTCGTTATCTCATTTCTGAAGGCTTCCCGTTTTCTAGCTGTTCCTTTACCTGCGAACATGTGCCCCCAATCAGCTTTCGAAAGTTCTTGCCTAATACCATCAAAATTGACCTTTCTACAATTTAGAACTTCAACTTTTACATCTGGTCTATCTTTTTCCATCACTATTTTAAAACTAATAGAATTATGGTCACTGGCCCCAAAGTGTTCCCCCACTGACATCTCAGTCACTTGCCCTGCCTCATTTCCCTAGAGTAGGTCAAGTTTTGCACCTTCTCTAGTAGGTACTTGTTGGGCTGAATGGCCTGTTTCTACACTGTAGGGATTCTATGAAAATGTAAGGAATGGTGGGATATGGACCAAGGACAGGCAGAAGGGTGTCATATTCAGCTCAACTTGGTGTCATATTCAGCTCAATGTCTTGGACTGAAAATATGTTGTACAGTTCTGTGCTCTTTGCTGTAAAGCAGGGAACGACAGCACTGTTAATTTACCTCAGTGGTCAGGAAAATGTTGGAATGTAATTTTGAAGGATGTGATAAATAGATACCTGATAATGATCTGATTGCACATAGTCAGTATGGATTTTTGAATGGGGAACACGTCTTACTGGAGTTCTTTGACAAAACAAAATTGATAGAGGAGTCAATGGACGTAATATACTTAGATTTTCAGAAGACTTTTGATAGAGTTCCCCACAAGAATCATAGAATCTTAGAATCCTGACAGTGCAGATAGAGGTTGTTTGGCCTATCAAGTTTGCATCGAACCTCCAAAGGGCATACTACCCTCTCCGAGTAACCCCACATTTCCCATGGCTAATTCACCTAGCCTACACATCCCTGGAAACTATGGGGCAATTTCCCATGGCCGATCCATCTAACCTGCACATCATTTGACTGTGGGAGGAAACCAGAGCACCTGGCAAAAACCCACACAGACACGGGAGAGTGTGCAGACACCACACAGACACAGGGAGAGTGTACAAACTCCACACAGACACGGGTAAAGTGTGAAAATTCCATATAGACACCTGGAGAATGTACAAACTCCACACAGATAGTCATTTGAAGGTGGAATTGGACTGGTTTGAAAAGCGAAAGCAGTTCGGTCTGAGATAAGGAGATGTTTTTTACTCAGAGGGTTGTGACCCTTTGGAATTCTCTACCATAAAGGACTGTGGAAGCTCAGTCTTTGAGCATATTTAAGGTTGAAATTGATAGCTTTCTGATTACCTGCACCTTACAGAGTATAGGGATGGGCTGAGTAAAAGGCATGGAAATGTTTGAGCAGCCATGATCGTATTGAAAGGCAGCGCAGGCTTGATGGGCTGAATGGCCTACTCCTGCTTCTATGAAACTATGAGACAACATAATCAAAGACCCCTCGCACCCCAGTTGTACCTTCTTCCACCCTCTTCCATCAGGCAGAAGATATAAAAGTTTGAATATGTGTACAAACAGATTCAAGAACATCTTCTTCCCCGCTGCTATGAGATTTTTGAATGTACCTCTTTAATATTAATGTTGATCTATCTCTGCACCTTTTCTGTGGCTGTAACACTGTATCCTGCCCCCTGTTCTATTACCCTGATGCACATGTGCAGTCCGCTCTGCCTGTAAAGCACATAAGACAATGCTTTTTACTATACCTCGTATACATGACAATAACAAATCAAATCAATTGAGACTGAGTAATGATCGAATCTGGTACAGGAAGGATAGAACCAAGGAGATTTCAAAACAAGTCACAGCTAACCCCAAAGATAAAGAGGATCACGTGTGTGCTGAAAGTCTGGTCATTGTCATTGCTGCTTAAATTAATCCAGCGGCAACTAATTCCTGCTTCTTTGGGCTTGTCACAATGCCCCATTTTAGATGCTGGTGAATTGTCCAACTGTGCAACTAATGTGTCCCTCTGACTGAATGTACTGATTGTGGCTGTTACCCTCAAACTCAATTCTTCCACAATGTCTAATGGAAAAGTAAAATATATTATTCCAAATATGTTTGTATAATCTTAGTAACATATGCTAAAGTGACATGATGGAGCAGGAATTAATTTGTCTCTTCAAAGAAAACGCTGTGGTAACATCTTCCCTTTTTATAAACGCTCCATCTGTAATCAATTAAGAGTTTTAGCGCAAATATATTTATCTTTCCTACTGTTGATGGACTTCATTGTAACTGAATATGGAAGTTGCAAATGAGGTATGCATTAAAATATTCAACAGGAGGGGTCTAATTTACTCTTCACGTGGCAGCTTCAACATTTCTGACTTAAATTATTTCCAACAAGAAGGGAAGAGAGAATATGTCCCGTTGTTGCGTGCCGAGTATATGGAAGAATGGGATTGGATTGTTACAGCATTTTTCAATGGCACAGGATGTCCCAAAGTGCCTTGCAGCATCAAGGTACTTTTGAAACATCATCCTGGATGATGAGGAGATGATTGTATGATGGCTTATGCCCGAAACGTCGATTCTCCTGTTCCTTGGATGCTACCTGACCTGCTGCGCTTTTCCAGCAACACATTTTTAAGCTCAGATCAAATAAGGACACCAGTTTCCTTCCCTGAAGGACATTAATGAACCATTTGGGTTTTTCCTGACAATCTACAATGGTTTCATGATCATTGTTAGACTCTTAATTCCAGATTTATTGTGGCGGGATTTGAACCCAGGTCCCCAGATTAACATTTCAATGATAATAACCTGATTGCCTCAGATAATAATAATGTCACAGAAATAGTAATATATGGCCCCAGGGTGATTGTCGGGAGTATAGAGTCATAGAGCAAAGAAACACGTCAATGCCAACCAGATATCCTAAATTAATCTAGTCCCATTTGCCAGCATTTGGCCCATGTCCCTCTAAATCCTTCCTAATCATGTACCTATCTAGATGCCTTTTAAATGTTATAATTGTACCAGCCTCCAGCACTTCCTCTGGCAGCTCATTTCATACATGCACCATGTGAAGAGGTTGCCTCTTAGGTCCCTTTTAAATATGCCCCCTAGTTTGGGACTCCCCTACCCCAGGGGAAAGACCATGGCTATTCATCTTGTCCATGCCCCTCATGATTTTATAAACCTCTGTAATTTCACCCCTCAGCCTCCGACATGATTGCATTCCCCAGCATGATAGGGGATGGAATTTAATTCATAGGTTCTGTCCATCAATAATAATCTGGAATTGAACGCTAATCTCAGTCAAGGTGAAAATGGGCTGCATTTTATAGAGCACTCTATTCCGAGCATCTGTCACCCATTTCCTGACTGAAACCTAGGTTGTCAGACATGTGGAGATATCATGCTGGGAGCAACCTTAATGGGGTGGGTGGAAGATTCACCCCCCTTCCAAACTCTCCACCTCCGCCAAGGAAAGCTGCCCACTAATCAAAGTCAGGGTCAAATGATGACCATCGCTCAGACTATACAGCCCCCAGGAGGTGACGAAAGGAGACTGGACTTAGTAGGTATATTTGTAGGCCTGACTTGTAAACTCTAGTTGGAGGGTTGGGAATGTGGACGAAGCTTAAAAATTACCTACCTGATGGAATTATCATCGATTCTTTAAAAAGAAAAGCCCTCAGGTTCACTAATGTCCTTTAGGGAAGGAAATCTACCATACTTACCCACTCTGGGCAATGTGTGACTCCAGAGCCATAGCAACCTGGGCTTCAAAGGTCGGCGCAACATCGAGGGCTGAAGGGCCTGTACTATGCTATCATGTCCTATGTTCTATGTTTTATGCAAATGATTCAGAACCTCTCTCTGAAATGACCTCACACAATCACTTAGATATTCCAAACCAGATGTTCAAGAAGGCAGCTTGTCATGACAATGAGAGATGGGCAATGAATGCTGATGCAGCCAATGATGTCCATACACCCCACTAAGTATGCAGGGTGACCAGGCCTGAGTTAAGCAGAGTGGAGAGATATTTCCAGGAACATTTTCTCCTCAATAGTAGGCCAGGATTCAGGGAGGAATTTCTGTCACAGTACCTTATCTATTTTTCTGAGGTTCCTGTGACTCGTTGGCTGGAGCTCTGACAGACAATTGGTAGACATCCAGCCTGCATCCTCCCTTCCTGCCCAATGGAATTTCAAGTTCTCCCCTCTTGACCAATTTGCCATTGTGAATCAAGAAATAAATATGTGGAACAGCGGTTGAGGGGACCTGCAAAATAAAAAGGCACTGGAGTTTGTTGTGCGAGGGATTCAGAACTGTGGAGCAACTTTGCAATGATGTCATGGAGATGCACATTGCTGGGGCATAAATATACTGATGTGGGTGGAGTTAGAACATTCTGGAAAATTTTAGTAGGCCACACAACACTACCTCTTCAGACTGGAAGACTCACCCAAGCACATGGACATCAACACATGAAGAAGAGCTTCATCTTTTCCAACGTTCCCTCAAACTGCGCATACTATGTGTACACGAAATGGCTTCCAGACACATCATGGAACATGCACATTGACCTCATACATCTGCAGAGCACCAGGACAAGTTCCAGGGAATGTAGATCCTTACCTAATGTAACTATAAGATCAGAGCTTGGTCTATCTATGATTAGCAAGTATTAATATTTTTCATATTAATGTGTAATAAGTAATGTTATTTTGAAGTGTGGGCCTGCAGTCAATCCTTGACTTTGCCTCCTTGATAACCCAGCTGCATCAAACCCAGACTCATAATGTGGCATCAAACCACATGATAAAAGAGGATTTATAATGTTCGTCCTGAAGATCTGATGTCTCACTGACCCTGGATCCTCAAGCCCAGCAGCCGGACAGTGGGCCGGACAGCATCAAAAGAGAGAGGGCTAGTTCACGGTTCAAGTCTAGATGATCCTTTTGATTAAGTCATCTATACTGACCCACTGTGAGTTCCAGCTTTTAATTTTCATTGCCATCTTCCATAGGGGGCGTTGAACCCTTGCCCCAGGTATATTAACCTGGGGTTCTAGATTATCTGCCTAGCTTCATTATCACTATGCTCCCATCTCCCATGGTCTAAGGGTTTAATTGTGTTAAGGGTGACCAAGGGTACAACTACGCGGAAGTGGGTACTGCTGATGCTAGAGATTAGACTCAAGATTAGAGTGGGTGCTGGACAAGCACAGCAAGTCAGGCAGTATCCAAGCAGTAGGAAAATTGACGTTTTGGGCAAAAGTCCTTCATCAGTTGTCCCTAAATGTATTGATACAGGTTAATAAAACCATAAAAATAGCAATCAAATCCCTGGGGTTCATTTCTAGGGGATAAAATTGTAAACAAGTGAAGTTATATTTAAACAAAATGTCTGGAACTTTCATTAGATCACACGTGGAATATGTTGGCCAATTCTGTTTTCCATATGATAAACCTGACATAAAGGCAAAGAGGAATGATGTCAGAGCTGGAAGGACTCAGAATAGAATCCCTACAGTGTGGAAGCAGACCATCTGGCCCATTGAATCCACACTTACCCTCCGAAGAGCAAGCCATGCAGACCCATCTTATTTCCGTATCTCTCATGGCTAATCCACCTAGCCTGCACATCTATAGACAGTGGGAGGAAACCAGAGCACCCAGAGGAAACCCGTGCAGACAATGTACAAACTCCACACACACAGTGTGGAAGCAAACCCAGAACCATGATGCTTTGAGGCAGCAGTGCTGACCACTGAATCCCTATGTGACCCAGCAGAAAGATGGAACAGGCTGTGTTTTATCTCAAAAAGAAAATATTGAGAATTGACCTGGCAGTGGTTTTCAAGGCTCTGTAGGATTTGATCAAGTAGACACAGGAAAGATACTTGGATTTGTGAGTGAGATCAGAACTTGGACCCATAAGTACTGGATTGTCGTTAATGAATCCAAAAGGAAATGAAGCTGAAACCTCTTTATCCTGAAAGTTATTAGCATATGGAACTCATCATCAAAGAGAAGAGATGGTTCACATGCATGTATTCACAAGGAGACAGGGAGGAAGTAATTGAAGGAAGTTTTGATAGCTTAGATGGAGAAAGGGGTAGGCTTTAATGCTGCCATTGAGCCATTCGGAGGAACAAAGGAGGACATAAAGAAGCTGGTATGTCACCCTGCTAACTGAACGCATAACCCTCAATAGGGGCAAGGAGATAAAGATAGAAGAGATGAAATCAGAACACTGAAGTGTCTAGATGTTGATAGATTCTAAGTTAGCGGGAAAGATTGAAGTCAAGATATGTAATATGTCAGTCCTTTTGTGGCCAGAGTTTGACTTCCTTGGTCTTAACCCTCTCAGTCATGCATGGATATTTTTAATTAAACAATTTTATCCAGAGATGCTATTACACACCTGTAAAGCAGTTGAAACTTGAACATGCTTCTATTCCATCACAAGAGCCCTTACCCTACTTGTAGTGGTTTTTCCAACACTTGGCAATGGATTCATGGTCATCATTGGACTCTTAATTCCAGATTTTTAAAATTAAATTCAAATGTCACCATCGGCTGTAGCAGAATTTGAACCTCAGGACACTACCCAGAGTAACAGTACACCGAGAATACCACTCCTCCAGGGAAAAGTAATCCCAGGTATATTCTATACAAACCTATTCATAGATGGTATTATACACCTCTAGAGCAGCTGGAACATGAACCCAGGCCTCCTGGTTCAAAGGTTTGGGCACAACCTTTGCATCAAATGATTCCTGCCCTACACGTATGTGCTCAGACAATGAATATCCACCACCTGTTTCTTCTTAACTCTAAATAAAGACATTATAAAATGTAACAATGTAGTTAACCAGATATTGACTTTTGGGGCTGCAGGTTGTGGAGCTCGAGGCAGTTATTGAGATGAAGAAGGGTAAGACTACAAAGGGATTTCAATGCAAGGATGAGATTTCTGAAATGTAAGTCTTTGGGAGACCGAGAGCAGGACATTGTTCACAGTAGGATATAGGCAGCAGACAGCTGACTGACACAGTTTATCACTGGTCTTTGGAGTACGTCCAGGACATTGCCCCGTTTGTGGCTTGAGAACCTAACGAGCTATTAGGTTCACAGCCAGCACTTTAATTCAGGGCTCATCATGAACAGGCAATAGGAAAATGAGACGGGATTTATTTTAATCCAGGCTCAGTATTAAGGGCTGACAGGTGATAAAATCAGCTCTTAATCCCATGCTCAGCGTCAAAGATTCTTCACAATCAGAAGCTATGTTTTACAACTCGAATTTTCACATAAAGACAGTTACGAGAGTTGTACATGGTGATATAATTTTTATGTACAAGTTCAAAAGCTGTGAACAAATATCTATCCATGTAGCTATATACAAGTAAAAGAATGGAGTATGACTTTGGATTTTTCTCCTTCCAATTTGTGTGAAATTGCTTCAGTCATGTTTACTAGTGAGATCGAGAACCACTGGGGTCACTTGCCACAAATACCACAATATTCAGCTGGTACTAATCTATGAAATGAAATCATTCCACACACCAAAAAGAAACTCTTCATCTGAAAAAAGAATTAAACGCAAAGCAAGAAGTGCAAGATGAAAGATATTATGCTGCATCATATCAATAATTATGGTGGGAGTTGGTTACTTTTAGAAGTGCTGTAATCAATGACTGCACTTTAATCATTGTGGCTATCATCTAATATAAACCATTACATCTAACAGTTAAAATTTCTAATTGCATGTTGTTCCACTAATTGTATGAAGAAGTATTCAAAAGTATTTAAAAGATTTTAATAGTTTACACAATCTACAGTTCATTCTTAAACCACAAAGTGCTGAACATGGTTGAGACTACAAGGCTTCAACATTATCTCTCTGCCTTTCTGAGGGCGATAACTGATGGAATAATTCAAGAGGCTGTCTGCCATTTGACAAAGTGTTAGCCATGTAGCCTACCTCAATGTAATTGGTTTTGATAATTTGGAACCCATAATATTTTATGTTGATTACAAATTCTAGATGAACACTAATGGCATATATGAAGGAAAAAGCTTGCATGAGCTTGCATTTATATAACACTTCTGGCTCAGCAATGTGGTCATTGCTGATTTGTTGACTATGATCTTCCACAACCAAAGAGATGATTGATTCAAGTCACTGGTGTTGGTTGAAGAATAGATGTTGTTCATGGCACTGGAATATCTCCCCTATATTTGTTTGAACAGCATTGTGGGATCTTTCCATGCATTTGAGAAGGTACTTCATTGAAATGACAGCTCCAGTCTCTGGAGTGACACTGAGCCAAATTGATTAAACCTGTGCACCTTAAAGGTTAGAGGACCCATTTTAAAGATGACTGTAGATGTAGGTTTTGCTGCATATCTTTGTCATACTACTCTGAATTTGGGTTCAAGAGAGAGTGGAAGAGGAGAACCATAGAATCCCTACAGTGCAGGAGCAAGCCATTTGGCCCATTTGAGTCTGCACTGACACTCTGAAGTGTATCCCACCCTGACCCAACCCTGTAATCCTGCAACGTTCATTGTTCATCTATCTAGCTTGCATAACCCTGGACACCATGGGCTATTTAGCATGGCCAATCCATCTAACCAGCATGTCTTTGGACTGTGGGAGGAAACCACAGCATTCAGAGGAAACCTGCGCAGACATATGGGGACAGTCACCTGAGACTGGAATAGAATTCGGTCCCTGGCGCTGAGAGGCAGCAGTGCTAACTACTGAGCCACCACGTCACCCCAAGGCAAAGTGAAGGACAGTCTTCAGGCTAAGGAAGAATGAGACAATTTAGTAATCCTTCACACTAAATGCTGTTATGCATGGCAAACTAAGCTCTGACTTATCAGTAAATAGGCAAGGGCTACACTATTTTCTTCATGTGTTCATATCTACATGTTCTCCGTGCTTCACCCAGACAGTTTCATTCCAGTACGTCTTTCAAAGTATTCCTGCCAGGTTATTTTAACTCTGCCTATGCTGTGATATTTATACTCAGTGATGTGCACTTCCATGACATCACGACAAATTTGTCCCACGGTCCTGAAGCCGGCACATTTAAACATACTAAGGGGCAGCATGGTAATTCAGTGGTTAGCACTGCTGCCTCATAGCACCAGGGACCTGGGTTCAATTCCAGCCTCAGGCAATTGTCTGTGTGGAGTTACACATTCTTCCCGTGTCTGTGTGGGTTTCCTCTGGGTGCTCTGGTTTCCTCCAACAATCCAAAAATGTGCAGGTTAGGTGAAAAGGCCACGCTAAATTGCCCATAGTGTTTGGGGATGTGTAGGTTAGCTGCATTAGTCAGGGTAAATATAGAGTAATAGGGGACTGGGTGTGGGTGGGTTACTCTTTGGAGTGCCGATGTGGACTTGTTAGGCCAAAGGGCCTGTTTCCACACTGTAGGGAACCTATTACTCCCGTAATCCTTCTAAAGAACAATGGCGTGTTCAAACTCCCTTCAACAGAATTGAACAGTAAGTGGTAGGTTATACTTGAATCTGGCTTAATTGGGAGCACCTCTCATCTCTGAATTGTAAGGGCCTGAGGTCAAGGTCGACTCCAGGATGTGAGCATTCAAAAAAAACATTGAGGTTCCCTACACAGTACTGAGGGAATGCTACACGATCAGATGGGCAATCTTCTGACTGAGTTGTTATATTGAAACCCCATCTGGCTGCATGGAAAAGACCCCAGTATCATGTGATAAACAGAATTGTAGGAGGGGAACTTGACAAACCTTGGTCTTCTTTGCATCCAACATTTTCTATCTGTTCAAAATGATGAACTGTGGTCCTTTAGCCCCTAAAGAATTGGAATTTGGGATTTGATATTGAGATCCTGAAGACACCTCTTACTTTGTGATTGACATTGGAAAAGTAAATCCCTAAGTTATTAGGAAGGTAATATGAAGATAGTCATTGACACGCCCCTGAGCCTATTACATCGCTCTAAATTAAACAATTAGCATGATGACCACTGAGGGATTTGACCTCAGATTAGCCCACCCAGGTTGTCATTGACAATAAAGAGCGCACAAACACAATTCAGATTCTCATTACTTTAGAGTCAATCAGCTCGGAAACTGGCCGTTCAGTCCAAAAGACAGCTATCAAAAGCAACCTGATGTCTTATGTAATGTGAAACTTCTGAACTTATCTGTGCCACGAGTAGACATATTATGCAAAGAGGTAAAAACAATGACTGCAGATGCTGGAAAGCAAATACTGGATTAGTGGTGCTGGAAGAGCACAGCAGTTCAGGCAGCATCCAACGAGCTGCTCGTTGGATGCTGCCTGAACTGCTGTGCTCTTCCAGCACCACTAATCCAATATTATGCAAAGAGATTATTCCTTTAGAATGAGATTTTCACCAGACACTACATAGTCTCTATAGAGTTAAAAAAAATCACACAACACCAGGTTATAGTCCAACAGGTTTATTTGGAAGAAATACCACTGCTCCTTCATCAGGTAGCTGTGGAGCAGGATCATAAGACACAGAATTTGGAGATCTCAGTGTCGTGCAACTGAAACGATAATCTTGAACAAACCTAGATTGCTGTTAAACCTTTCATCTTTTAGAATGGGTTGCAGGTTTCGGTTCATTATATATATTATCTCTATTTCTCATTTTCTCTATAGAACATACTCCTGCCCAATCCAAATGAGTGAAAACAGATCTGGGTTTGTAGGCTAATTTCACCAGCAACATTTATTTGTGGGGAATGAGATTACACAGAAGCAACAAAATACAACAAATAACAACCAACACAATGCTTGATTTAAATACTAAATTTAAATTGTCCCCAAATAATAAATAAAATCCAAAGTCTTCATTACAGACTGTTGGGATGGATGTAACATGAATGTGTGAGTGTCATGGATGCTGTCAGTGCCACAGTAAAGATATAGACAGTCACATAGGGAAATGAACATCCTAACTCTGCTGTCCAGATATATTCATGGCTTCCTTTGAAGTTGAAGTTGGCTTCTTTGAAGAACACCCTAGATCAAAGCAGGTTTTTTTTCCCACTAGGCATGCAAACATGTTATTGATTAATTTCACAATTCCAGAATATGAACTGTAGCCCCTGGCTGTGTGTTGGTCTCGTTTATTTCTTGACACCTGACTTGCATATCAAACAGCTTGATTCCACGAACAATCCTGAAGGGTCAGGCAGGCGTACGTAACTTTCTTACGGATTTAACATGGTAACAGCACACAGGAATTCCTGATGCAATTAATTTATGGGTTAAAGCAACGAAATTTGTCAGCCAACCACACCTTGAAATTAATAGCTCTTCCTAGATTTGCATATTGTCTTGACTATAAAGTCAATTTTTTAAGTGTAATATTTTGGTGTAATTAAAGACTGTTATGATAAAGATGTGCAGAGCCTTTGCAAATTGAAACAAGATGAAAGTCTCCCATCACCTCAATAACTACAGCCTCTAGTTATGAATAAAGCAGCTGGCATCTGGAGATGGCATCTTGAAAAATGTTTTTAAAACATCAGTTATCATCATAAGAACATAAGAAACTGCAGCAGAAGTATATGATTTGGCCCTTGGAGCATGCTGTGCCATTCAACAAGATCATGGCTAATTTTCTCCATCAATCCCACTTTCTCAGTTTATCTCACCTTTACTACAGCATCAAAGTCTATCACCAATTTCTTTGAATCTATTCAATGGCTGATGTTCCACAGCCTTCTGGAGTGGCATTTACAAACTTCTGAGTAAAGGAATTTCTCATCTTCAGTCTTAAATGGCCAACCCCTTATCTTGAGACCCTCAATTCTAAGCTCTCCAGCCACTGTAAACAACCTCCCAGTCCCTGTCCGCCAAGTTATGAACATCTGAACAAGGAACAAGAGCAGACCACTCCACCCTTCTAGCCTGCTTCACCAGTCAATGTGATCTCGGCTGATTTAATTTGAATCACAACTCTACGTTCCTGCATATCCCTCATAATCTTTCATTCCCCCTTGGTAAGCAAAATCCATTTACCTCTGTGAAATAACTGCACAGAGGCTGGTATCCTGTCACCAAGTCACTCTTTATTTACTTGTGCATAGTACAGTGGTTGTGGCCAGCCAGCTCAGAGTCAGTCCTTAACTGGGGAGATTCTAATCAACTGTTTTTTTTGCAGCTGAACATAGCCCAAAGAATTAAAACAAAAACACAAAGAAAAGGAAGGCAATGTCTCAGATCAAGCGGACGTTTCCCCAGTATAACACAGGCTGTGGCCAGCCAGCTCGCAGTCAGTCCTCTACTGAGGAGATTCTAATCTCCTGGTTGTATTGGTCAGCCAGGGCTTTCTTGATTGGGGTTGTTAACCCCGGACAAACAATTACCTCATAGTCAACAAAGTCAACGTGATTCCAACTCCACACCTCTCCCCGACTAAGTCCGGGGATATAGGCCTGGTCTTTGGCTTGAAGGTTTTCCTGGGACAATTTCACCCAGGTCCTGTTCCTCTAACTCAGACTCTGACACAGGAGGCATGTACCAGACCGTAACCTGTCTCTTATGTCCAGAGCATCTTGGGAGAGTCTCCTTCTCTTCTTTCAGCAGTAATGTTATCAAGACTACATTCATCTCTGACTCTGAGGTTTCCTCGTCTCCATTCGGAGGGGGTGAACGTATGGTTTCTGACAGGCCATCTGGCTGTTCTGAGGGGCCAGGTGTGTTTTGCCCCTGCCCCGGTGTGAGGTGATAGCTTTCAAGTGATCCACATGTTTGATCAGGACTGTGTCACCTACCTTGTGAGTCATGTGACCTGACCTCATAGAATACAGAACATTACAACATAGTACAGGCCCTTTGGCCCTCAATGTTGCGCTTACCTGTGAAAACAATCTGAAGCCCATCTAACCTTGCATCAACCTCACCTCATACCTGCACAGGGCCGATACTTTGGTTCCAGCAGCAAACTCTGTTCCCCGAATGAAATTGTCTCTGTCACTTAGAGGAGGCATGTGGCTGGCATTGGTGTTCCTACTGCTGTTTCACCCTGCGCCCCCTCCCTCCCCAAGTCTGGGAACACCAGGTTTAACCTGGAGCATAGTCTCCTTTCCATCAGCAACTCTGCCAGAGCTACCCCTGTTGTTGTGTGTGGAGTGGTCCTCTAATCAAATAGGGACAGTTTGGTATCAGTTCACACTGTAGGCTGCTTCTTTAAGCCTGCCTTCAACATTTGGATCGTCCTTTCCACTAGACCATTGGACGATTGATGGTATGGAGCTGTCCTTATGTGCCAAATGCTGTTTGACCTTCGGAAATATTCAGATTCCCTGCTGGTAATTGTCCGTAACCAATATATCCGAGAGACCGTCAATCATGAACGATGCTCACAGCTTCTCAATCGTCATCTCAGTTTGCCGAATTAATTTTATGCATGTCCATCCAGTTTGAATGGGTATCCATAATGACCAGGAACATTTAGTCCATGAAAGGACTAGCATAGTCAACATGTAACTGAGTCCAGGGTTTATCTGTCCATTCCCATGAATGTGGAAGCGCTGCTGGTGGCAATATTTGTCCTTGTTGGCACTCTGGGCACTGCTCCACCAACTCAGCTATGCCAGCATCCAACCTCAGCCACCAGACATAGCTTCTTCATTTTGGAAACCCCTGGATGACTCTGGTGGAGTTCAACCAGTATCTGGCTGTGAGACGTGGTTTACTGTTTGCTTAAAATCCCTACAAAGGTGGTCTGAGCCATCAGACTTCATAATCGGTATGACCGGTGTTGTCCATTCTGCAAACTGCACCAGTTTGATGATTCCTTCGACTCTCCAGCCTCTTGATTTATGCCTTTGCTTTTTGCCTGCAAGGTAAGTGGCTCCGGGCAGGCCTTGCGAAATCTCAGAATTGCTTCCTGGTCAATGTAAAGTGATTTTGGCCCCTTTGATAGCCCTTAGCTCTTCTTGAAATACTCCTGGGTATTTCACCATGACTTCACTGAGGCAGCCATTTTCCAAATGAAAAATATGGAGCCAATCCAGGTGAATCTTTCTCAACCAATTCTACCCCAATAGGCTTGGGCCCGAGCCTCTTACTACCATCAGTGGTAACTCCACCAACTGCTTCTCACAGGAAACTGGAACCGAAGTCGAAACCTTAATCTGCAACAGTTCCCCAGTGTATGTTCTCAGTCTGGCTGGGGTCTTGTGCAAACTTAAGGATTGGAGTCCCAAGTGAATCTTGTTAAGACAAATTCTGTAACCACACAGATGTGCTGGTATCAACCTCCAAGGGAACTGGGTGACCATTTAACCAAACATTAATTGTAATTGGTTCTGATTTGTGTGATACTAAGCAATTTAATTGGTCTAACCCACATGCAGGGGGACTTTCCAGGGTGTGCACCCTCCCGGGTACCGGCCTATGAGTTTTCATAGCCAAGTCAGGCCTTGCAGGACTCATTTACTGCCTCAGGTCTTCATACTGACAGCAACTACAATAGCTTGCCAACCCAGATCCTGAAGAACTTTTTAGCCACTGTCCGAGGCCCGGCTTTGTTGTGGTGTCCTGCTGTGGGCTGGCCTAGGGTCCATCTGCTCAGGATATGCCCTGCATGAGGCTCTATGATTGCCTCCACTCAGGTGAGGGAGTCGACTTCCATTGGGATGCCCTGTAGTTCCCATATTTCACTTGCCACAATTTCTAATGACACTGCCAATTGCAGTGCCTGTTTGAAGTCCAGTTGGATTATGTCATTAATCCCTCATACCAAACAGTCTCTCAGCAGCTCATTCAGAGTTAACCCAAAATCACTTGACTCTGCCAGTTGTCTCAACCTTGTCAAAAATCCTGATACGGACTCCCCCAGTTCTCTAACAGCCGAATAAAACCAATAGTGTTTCTGAATTACTCGAGGTTTGGGGTTGCAATATTCCCTAACCAACTTTACCAACTCTTGGAAAGTTTCAGCGTCTAGTATCTCTGGGAAAGTTTAGCCCCTTATAGCCGAGAATGCTGCGGGTCCACGAGCAGTCAGAAAGATTAATCTTTGCTTTTCATCTGCCCCAATATCATTTGCATAGAAAAAATAGCACATTCTTTCCACATACTGGGCCCGGTCTTTGACGGCAGGATCAAATGAGTCAAGCTTGCCAAATAAAGGCAGTTTGCCAGAAATGCTTACCCTAACTCCAAGATGCCTATTGAAAGTAAATGTTCTTCAGACATGTCCTGTTTTCTCTAATAGTCACTGAAATAACTGCACAGAGACTGGTATCTCATCACAAAGTCACCCTTTATTCACTTATGCTGAAAATGTGTTGCTAGAAAAGCGCAGCAGGTCAGGCAGCATCCAAGGAACAGGAGAATCGATGTTTCGGGAATCGGGCTGATGCCCGAAATGTCGATTCTTCTGTTCCTTGGATGCTGCCTGACTTGCTGCGCTTTTCCAGCAACACATTTTCAGCTCTGATCTCCAGCATCTGCAGTCCTCACTTTCTCCTTTATTCACTTGTGCATAGTACACTGGCTGCAGAGTCAGTTGGCTCAACTGAGGAGATTCTAATCTCCTGGCTATTTTTTTCTTTTTGTTAACCTATTTTCTCCCCACCCCACCCCCTGCCTAATACTACCATACTGCAGGAGTATGGTATTTCTCAGCACCCATGTTTGTGTGTGCGTGTGTGTGTGTCGGTGCAAGATACAGTGAAAGCGCCAAGTGAAACAAACTTCATTAACAGTCCACCAACAGAAAAAAACACCCGTGAGGCCAATGAACCAGCGACAAGCAGCACACAAAGCAAGCAATGCTTGCGTGAGAAAAGGTGAAGGGGAGGGTAGGGAATTAATCAAAATAGAATTGGAGCGGGAAATAAAGCATCTCCTGTTTTTTTTAATCTCCTGGTTATGTCAGTCAGCCAGGGCTTTCGTGATTGTCCCAGTTTAACAGTGCACACTGACAGCGGCCCAGTCAGCACAGAGTCAGTCCCCTAGACTGAGGCAATTCTAAATCTCCTGATTATATTTTTTTTCACTGTGGAGATTCCAATCTCCTGGTTATATTTTTTTATCTGAGGAGATTCTGACTTCCCTGTTTATATATTTTTTTTCTTTTACCCCCACACTAACTGTGATAGTGCTTATTTTTCCCCAGCACCCATGTTGTGTGTGAGACACAGTGAAAGGCACAAGGTGCACAAATCTTTATTCATTCCCCACTACCAGGAAGAAAGGAAACACCAGAGTGGCCAGTGACAAGCAGTGTCCTTCTCAGAGGGCAATCACTGTGATCAAACAGTGAAGGGGAGGGCAGGAATTAAATCAAAATAGAGTTGGAGGGGGAAATAAAGCATCTCCTGCTTTATTTATACTTTTTTTTCACGTGCTCTCCTGGTAACTTTTTTTCTCTTTTTTTTTCTTTCTAATACCCCCACACTACCACCTAACTGCGATAGTGCTTATTCCACCCCCCCCAACCCCCGTACCCATGTTGTGTGTGTGCAGGTGTGAGACACAGTGAAAGACACAAGGTGTACAAATCTTTATTCATTTCCCACCACCGAGGACAAAGGCAACACCAGAGTGGCCAGTGACAAGCAGTGCCCTTCCATCAAATGGCAATGCTGGCATGATCAAAAAAGTGAAGGGGAGGGCAGGGATTAAATCAAAATAGAGTTGGAGGGGTTATATCAGTCAGCCAGGGGTTTCCTGATTGGCCCAGGTTAAAGACCTCATAGTCGACAAGGTCAACCTGGTTCCAATCACAACACTCTGCATTAAAAATATTGAAAGATTCTGCATCCACTGGCTTTTAAGGAAGGGAATTCCAAAGACACACAAGTCTCTGAGAGAAAAAGAACATTTCCTTATCTCTGCTTTAAATGGTGACCCCTTATTTTTTAACTATAACTCCTAGTTCTAGGTTCTCCCACAAAAGGAAAGCACCCCTTTGACATCCACCTGCTTAAGTCCTCTCAGAATCCTAGAGATTTCAATTAAATCAATTCTGACTCAATTTGCCATTTGTTGTGTCAATGTTGGGGAACCACAAAAAAGATAGAAGCTGCATCTAATGCTGGATTGATTGAAAGTCAATATGACTGAGAATAGTGTCTCATGGTAATTGTGATGAAATACATCTACTCAAGTTTTCATCAGGGCTTGGCCTAAGGAAAGGTTTATACACCAACGCATTACATTTCTCATTCATTTTCAGCCTTAAATCCAGATGGAGCAGACAGCTTGTGAATGATGATTTATCAAGTTTGGTCACTTCCAGGTGGGAATACAATCTGAATTATGTGCCAAGCCATCTAGGAGCAGCAGCACTAACATTGAAACCTGTGGTTGGGGTCTTACCCCACCACCCATATGACCTGTTATTCTGGTGATGGCAGTCTTGTGAATTGCTTTGAGGACTTTCGGACCAATGTGAAGAGATGGAGATGGATTTCCTGTAACATTGGTAGAAAACTCAGTTTCCCATGCATTAGGGGATGACACTGAAGCTACAGTGTTGGAATGGGAGAAGCTCTTATGAGCTTCGTATGAGCATTTTATCCTCATAAGTGTCTACATGCAGTACAGGTAGACAGGATGGTGAAGGAGGTATTTAGCATGCTTGCCATAATTGGTTGGAGCACTGCATGAAGGAATTGCGATGCAATGTTGCAGCTGTACAAGACATTGGTAAGGCCGCTTTTGGATACTGCGTACAGTTCGGTTGCCCTACTATGGGAAGGATATTATTCAACTGGGAAGATTTACAATGGTGTTACCAGGACGAAAAGGTTTGAATTATAAGGAGAGGCCAGCGAGGCTGGGACTTTATTCCCTGAGCGTAAGAGGCTGAGGGGGGTGACCTTACAGAGGCTTTTAAAATCATGAGGGGCATGGATAGGGGGTGAATTGGCAAAGTCTTTTTCCTCTTTTTAAAACTAAAAAGTTTAAGGTGAGAAGGGAAAGATTTAAAAGGGACCGGTGGGGCAACTTTTCATGCAGTGGGTGGTGCGTATATGGAATGAACTACCAGAGGAAGTGGTAGAGGAGGCAGATACAATTACAGTATTTAACAGGCACTTGGACAGGTACATGAATAGGAAATGTTTCGAGGGACCTGGCCAACAGCAGGCAAATGGGACTGGTTTAGTTTGGGAAACCTGGTTGGCATAGACACGTTGGACTTAAGGGTCTATTTCCATGCTGTATGACTGTACGACTCCATAAGTAAGAGAATAGTTTCATTAATAATTGCTCAACAAACATTTTCCAATCCATTGTGTTTGGGAAACAGAAAATTACAAGTTAAGTATTTTGAGGTAAGTACTTTCAACCAACCTGCTCAAACATGTTGTGACACATTTCCTGTACAGACGGAATGTGAACCTGAGACTTTGTATTTCAAAGGCAGGACACTACCACTTGTACACTACACTTTTGAAATAAGTGTCCTGAACACTTGGTCTTAATGCAACAAGCAAGTCTTTACTCTTATCACATCATGAGAAATGAAAAAAAGAATAGAAAGCCCAATGTCAGAGTGCCAATTAAGCCAAGTAGGGAAGGTCGGAAGACTGTAAGAAGCTAGTCAAGGAAGGAACAACAGCTCTGATGAAGAGTTATCTAGGCTCGAAATGTTAGCTTGCTCTCTCTTCATGGACGCTGTCTGACTCACTGTGATCTTCAACAGTTTTTGTTTTTAGTCAAGGTAGGAAGATTATTCATGGAACCAAGATCTCAAAAGGCAAAAGATATTCACGTTGAATAGCCCAAACATATTTTTAAAGCTATTTTTGAAGATTCACAGACCAATTCAAGTGGAATGACAATTTCAAGATGAACTGGCCAAACTGAAATTGATGTATCAGTTATTGTAAAATCAAATCACTCATCTTGAATATGAGTGTTACTTGAAAAGACACATTTTATTGAAGTTTTTTGTCTAGCACACATCAGGACAATTCACAAGAATGACAGAAAGTGAAAACAACATTTATGTATAAGTAAAGTAAGCTGATTGGTTTAAAGAAGGATTTGCAGTTAGTTGTTGGTCATTACTAACTGATGCATTCTCCATGACAATGCGGCTACCAATCTGAGTCGACTTGTTAACCAACCAATGCTTTCCTCTTATATCATGTAATTGTTGTGTTTTTGTCTTTACATTGGTATTCTTGAAAATATCCTGGTGAGTGCAAGAAGATGAACTTTGATAAAATGTTTTCCTTTATCATAGAATCCTAAGGATTTACAACATGGAGTGGAAGAAGACTTTTCAAACCACTGTGTCTGTGCAGCAAATTAGGGTAACATCAAAATCAAAACAACTTTACACCACGCACCAAGCAGATATAGGACATCACTAAATGACAAGATGTGTTCAAGCAGGTTTTCACATTGGTTTGCACACCATCCTTAAATTTTACATCTAGCTGAAACTGTACAGCAGAGGAACAAGTGACCACCCACCCCCACCCCCTCCGGAGCAAAAGGAACAAGATTGTTATTCATGGGAAACACCTCATATAAATATTCAGTGAAGTAATTGTTTAGCCTGAATTCAACTGTTTGAAGATTTTGGATTAACGCATGACTTTATCAGAACAAAGCACAGTCATGTATGTTATCACAGGCTGAGGGAAGCAAGACATTTGCTAGATTAATGAATGCTTTTCATCAAAGTGGGATTTAATCATTTTTGATGATCAACTCTGCGATGGTTACAATACTACCTGACCTGCTTCAGTCAATCAGGAGCTGCAATGATCACATTGTATGCAGTAATTCGATATTGACTAGCGAATGTAACGTGCACAGACAAGATAGATATACCGAGAAGAATTGCTGAAGATCCGAGTGACTCGAGTTGAGAGAATTCACAACATGCTTTAATCCAGCAGTTAAACTAAGGAAATGAACTTTCTTATGTGGCCTTTTTTATCCACCTCCAACCCATTTGCCCTATAATCCTCTGCTTTTTCACCAATGCCTTAAAACCTCTGATCCATGTGATCTATTGTCAATCCTTTAACTCCTTTCATCACCCCCATAGCGATCCTGCCTTCTCTTCTGGAATTCCTTCCCTAAATTTCTCTGCCTCTTCATCTTCAGGATCTTCATTAAAATCTATTGCTCTGACAAATATCTTGCCATCCCCTTTGGTGGATTTATTTTTCCTGTGCTGTATGAGGTAATCCAGAGGTGTGTGGTTTAATAATCCAGTGTATGTGTGTTTGAGTCCCACTGAGGCACCTTTTGAGTGTCTGAACTCAGCTTCAGAGTAAACCTTGAAATAATAAACCTGGTATCAGTAAAGGTTAGCATGATGCTGAATGCCCCTGATCATCTGTGTCTTTATACAGGGGAAACATGGCCTTTGTGGTTACACCAGCTCAAAATGCATAGCCTTAAGTGAAGACTAGTATTGGAACAGTTGGATATTGATAAGAAGAAAAACATTAACTGCAGAGGATGGTAGGAATCTGACAAATTGATTATAGCCACCAAATTCTTTTTAACTTCATTAGTCGTGAGCATTGCTGGCTGTACCAGCATTTATTGCCCGTCCAAGTGGTCCTTGAGAAGGTGGTAGTGAAGCTGTCTTCTTCAACAACCATGGACTCCCAGTCCATGTACTGTAGGTACACCCACAATGCTGTTAGTGAGGGAATTTCAGGATTCTGATCTAGTGACAATGAAGGAACCACGATATATTTCCAAATCAGGATGGTGAGTGGCTTGGAGTGTGGTGTTACAGGTATCTGTTGCCATTGTCCTTCTAGATGGATATGGTCATGGATTTGAAAGGTGCTATCTCAAGGTCTTCTGTGAATTTCTGCGGTGCATATTATAGATAGTACACACTGTTGACACTGAGTGTCGGTGGTGAAGTTATGTGGATGTGGTGCCAAACAAGTGGTCTACTTTGTCCTGGATGGTGTCGAGCTTCTTGAGTGTTGTTGGAGCTGCACCCATCCAGGCAATTGTGGAGTATTCCATCACACTCCTGACTTGTGCCTTGTAGATGATGGACAGGCTTTTGAGAGTAAGGAGGTGAGTAACGCATGGCAGTATTCCTATCCTCAGGCCTGCTCTTGTAGTCACTGTATTTGTGTGGTGAGTCCAGTTAAGTTTCTGATCGATGGTAACTCCCAGGATTGTTGATAAAAGGGATTCAGTGATGATAATATTATTAAATGTTAAATAGCAGTGGATAGATTCTTTCTGGCATTTGTGTGACACAAATTTATATGTCACTTGAGAGTGTAGTGCTGGAAAAGCACAGCAGATCAGGCAGCATCTGAGGGAAAACTTCTTCAAGGTAGGCATCCTTGGAAGAGGCTTTGCAGTACGCTTCCAGTAGGGTTGAAATCAGCTCGGAGAAAGTGAGGATGGCAGATGGTGGAGATCAGAGTTGAGAGTGTGGTGCTGGAAAAGCACAGCAGGTCAGTCAGCCTCCGAGGAGAGCTTATGCCTGAAACGTAGATTCTCCTGCACCTCGGATGCTGCCTGACCTGCTGTGCTTTTCCAGCACCACACTCTCAATTCAGCCCCTTAAGCCTGTTCAACCACTCCATTGGACTGTGGTTAAATTGTAACCTCACTTTTAACCCATACTTTGGTCAAAGTCCTGGACCTCCCTTCCTAAAGGTGAATGCCCCTATATCTAAGGGCAGCAGCAGTTCAAGAAGCAGCTCACCATTACTGTCTGGAAGGCAATTAGGGATGGATAATAAATACCAGCTTAACCAGCATTGTCTGACTGAATAAAGAAAAATACCTCATTTACCTCACAAAAAAGCTTTTGATATCTCTCTTGAAAGTTTCAATTGACCCAATGTTCACGGTTTAGTGACAGTTGCTTTTTCCATTTCCCTTTTGGTGAATAAACCTCAGATTCCATGCCAGCATTTCTCCCTTGCAGACAGCCAAATACATTCCTCCAGTTAGCACCACGCTTCAGGATGCTGGTAACTCCATCAACTAAAGTCAGGAATGTATGGTCTAATTAAAATGTGCAATTAAACCTGAATATTCAATTACCTCATTAAAAAATTAATGTGAATCACAGACCAACATCAAAATTGTGTAAAGAAGTCATATGAAAGACCACATGGTAGATGGGGTAAACATAGAAATAAATAATTGAGTAACCTATAGAAAGGTCTAGTTACAGCCCTCCTGAGACCATTAATATGTCTCTCTGGGAATTAAAGCAGTCAGGATAGATAATATGTAGGTATGATTCAGACTGATATCTTGGAGATCACTGGAGGGGCTGGAGAAATAAGTTCGAAAAGAAATTAGTTATGGTCAAAGAAGCAGCAGGAGGAAGAGATACTCATGGGTCAAAGGATACTTTCTAATTCCATGTTTTATGTTGACTCTCACAGCTCAACAAATACAAACACTGCCATCCAACTACTAACCAACCCTGTATGGAACTCTGTCCTAAAACTGAAAATACTGAAATATTCATCAAAGTACAATAAATTAGAATTCAGAGACTATCCCCTGAATGATACAAGTAAGATCCCCTTCAGGCATTACAGGAGTCAGAATTCACTTCTTAAAAATTCTGTTTCATATGTTTCTCAAACTTAATTCTCTCCAGTACAGATTGGTTACATTATTTTATACTTTTAAAAATCACCTAATATTCTTGAAGTGCTCCCATGGTGAGGTTACCATGTACACTGACTCACAGTAAGATAATTGCATGATGCAGGTTATCACATTTTGCCAGATTTCTTCGTCACCTCCAGATTTGACGACTTCCAGTGTTCTTCTGGTCAGTCTCACCTCCTCCAGAAACGCCTGTCCTTTCAACATGTTGGTGCTTTGGCCTAAATCCATGAAGTGAAAAGTCAAGCATTCATCATGTGTTTGCTAGCTTACCTTGACACCTGGTCCTCTAAGACGTTGAACATATAACTTGTAGCCCTGTGTTCAAACATCTCCCTGATCTCTCCCTACATAACGTCCCCCAACCCTTAACCCTCGGGGAACTCTTCCAAGCTACAACTTTGGCCTCTTTTGACTCCACTCTCTGAAGTTTTCTTCAGAAATTGTACCATTGCTTCATCTCTCAGTCCTACTTTGAAATCCTGCCAAGAATAAAGCTACCCCTTTTTACCAAGCCTATAGTCACCAGTGCAAACATTTTCTTCTTTGACTTGTTTGATTCTGTCTATTTTGTTCCTGCGATGTGCTTTAGATTGCTTTTCTACATTAAAGACACCGTACAGGTACAGGTTATTTTTGTGCATTGATTTTTACCTAGAATTTGCGAGTTTCTTTCCCTCACTATATTGAGTGGGACCCTCCTGATCAGCTGAATGGAATTTGAGATGCAGCCTTTGAAGGGCTGTATTGTCTCCTGAAGACTGAGGTCAGTGGATTTAAGCCAAATCTCCCTGGAAATGGAAGGTTTCCATCCCCTAGACTCAGATTCACGTCTGTCATAGGTCCTTGAATAGATCAGAGGAAAATGTTATTTTCTTGCTTCAGGCCTCATCTATTATATAAGGCAATGTAAGTCAACAACCATAAAAATACTATACTCAGTGCATCTAAAGAAGCAATTATGGGCACAGAGCTTGTCAAAGTGACTGCAGGAAACTTTGATTTGTAACGTCAGTAAAACCAACATTGGGATCACAGAGTTGCATGGAGGCCAATCAGTCCACCAAGTCTTTGCTAGTTCTTCACAGAGCAATCCAGACAGTCCTTATTCCCCACTCAATCTCTGTGGCCCTACAAATTTATTTCCTCTCAGCACAAACCCAATTTTATTTTGAAATCATTGATCATGGAATACGGGGAGATCTTATGGAAGAAATCCAATTTTATTTCGAAATGATTGATCATGGAATACAGAGAGAACTAGCCATCTGGATACAGAACTAGCTCGAAGGTAAGACAGAGGGTGATGGTGGAGGGTTCTTTTTCAGAGTGGAGGCCTATGGCCACTGGAGTGTCACAAGGATTGGTGCTGGGCCCACTACTTTTTGTCATTTATATAAATGACTTGAATGTGAGCATAAGAGGTATAGTCAGTAAGTTCGCAAATGACACCAAAATTGGAGGTGTAGCGGACAGCAAAGAAGGTTACCTCAGATTACAACGTGATCTTGATCAGATGAGCCAATGAGCTCAGGAATGGCTGATTTTAGAAAGAATGCGAGGTGCTGCATTTTGGGAAAGCAAATTTAAGCAGGACTTATACACTTAATGGTAAGGGCCTAGGGAGTGTTGCTGAACAGAGACCATGGATTGCAGATTAATAGTTCCTTGAAAGTAGAGTCATAGGTGGATAGGATGGTGAAGAAGGCATTTGGTATGCTTTCCTTTATTAGTCAGAGTATTGAGTACAGGGGTTGGGAGGTTATGTTGTGGATGTACTTGACATTGGTTAGGCCACTTTTGGAATATTACATGCAATTCTAGTTTCCTTCCTATCAGAAGGATGTTGTGGACATAAAAAGGTTATGAAAAGATTTACAAGGATGTTGCCAGGATTGGAGGATGGAAACTATATGGAGAGGCTGAGTAGGTTGGGGCTGTTTTCCCTGGAGCGTTGGAAGTTGAGAGGTGACCTTTTGGAGGTTTATAAAATCATGAGGGGCATGAATAGGCTAAATAGACAAAGTCTTTTCCCTGGGCTGTGGGAGTCTGTTGAAAAACTTTTAATCGCAGCCTTTAACATATTGACTAACCTGTGTGATCAAACAGTCTTGTTTCCCTCGGATAGTCCTGGCTTTTCATTACACATCTTGACATCCTGACGGGTTTTCTCCAAACTACTCAAATTTCTGACTTTGGAAAAGCTGCCCAGCCAATGATTGTCCAGTTTCCATGGCCCCTTGGGGAGGCAGGGTGGGTCGGGGGTGGGGAGTATGGGGTGAAGAGATTCAGATTTGTGTGAAATTGTGCTTCCGAATTTCATAGCTGAACATGGCATGTATCCATCTTTAAGATTGTTTCCCTCTGTTCTGGATTGCCCCACAAGAGGAAGTATTTCTCTGCATCCAGGAAGAGATGAGAATGGGATTTGGGAACAGTTGTGGATCATTCAGCACTTGTCTCACCATTCAACGGGAATGCCCCTTTCCTGCTTGCTACTCTCATGACCCTTAACTCTTTCCTCTATTATTAGATGATCCGACTCAGTCATGGATAAATTCAATGATCCAACATCCACAATTTTTATGGTGAGGAGATTTTCACTAATGGAATGGCCCATTGGAAGAAGACATTTCTTCACATCACTGCCTTAAAACAGAAACATCTTATTCTTAAACTGTGTCCTCTAGTTGTAGTCTCTCCTAGAAAGGGTTATACCTTCTCAGAATCCAGCTTGTCAAGTCCACTTGGGATCTTCTATATCTCTATACAGTCAACTCTCATTCTTCTGAAGCTCCAACGGATACAGATTCCGACTTTCTGGATAAGCCCTTCAACCCTGGAATGAGTCAAGTGAACGTTTTTCTAAACTGCTTCAAATTCAATTACATTCTTTTCCAAAATTAGAGACCAAAGTCTCTACACTGAACTCCCAATGTAATCTCACCAAGGCCTTGTACAGCTACAATAGAGCATCTCTACTGTTGTGTTCCATTCCTTTTGCTATAAACATCAACCTTCCATATACCTGCTCTACCTGCATCCTAACATTTGAAATTCCTGAACAGCAGATCTCTTTGGGTTTCAAAGTTCAGCAAATACTCTCAATTTAAACAATATGCTGCCTTTCTCCTCTTCCTGCCAAACCGGACAAGATCATATTTTGCCACATTACACTCCCTCTATCAAATGTTTTATCTACTCACCTAGCTATATCCCTTTGAAGACTTTCTACCTCCTCTTGTAATTTACTTTCTTAACTAACTTGGTATCATTGGCAAATGTAGCCAGTTTACACTGAGTCTCCACATCCAAGTCATGAATGCAAATCCTAAGCTATTTATTCCCCACCACTGATCCCTATTGTACTCCACTATCAATATCTTGCCAATGTGAAGAAGACCCATTTGTCCATACTCTCTGCTACTTATCAGCTAACCAATCCTTTGCACACACTGATGTGCTACACAATACACCACCAGCTCTATTTTTTTGTAGTCATGTATGAAGCAGCATCTTACCCAATGCCATTTGAAAATCCACAGGTTCCCTTTTGTCCACCTTGCTGGTCGCTTCCTCTAATAACTTAACTACACACAGTTTCCCTTTCACAAAACCATGTTGACCCTGCCTGACCACATTATGATTTTCTAAGTATTTGTTGTGAATGACCAAGAAGCGGGTTGAAATGACTTGTGTCATATGACCCCTCCTCACATGATCACAAAAGAGGAGTGAATAAAACAGTGAAAAGAGCAACAATGGTTATGTATAACTGACATAAGAGAACTCAGTGAGTAGGGCTTTGTGACAGATAACCCAGTCGTGAATAACTTCGTGGAAAGGAGCAGAAACAGCAGTTCCAGTTCACAACAAACATTTTTATTTATCCTAATACAATAGCCATTATTCTTCATTTAAAGCAGAATACTTGACAAATTTAAGAATCCAGTGACAAGATTTTTTTCATCAAAAGACAGCTTTTTAAACTTATTAAACCTGGAGGAAATAATAAAAAGCAAACTCAAACACGCACACACAAAAATACATGTATCAGGTCTTGAAAAAGAGGCAGTGTCTTGTACAGACAGGAAGGGTAAGGGCACATAGCTTAAAGGCCATTAGAGGCATAGAGTCATAGAGGTGTACAGCACGGAAACAGACACTTGGGGGCCAACTCGTCCATGCCGACCAGATATCCTAACCCAATCTAGACCTATTTGCCAGCACCTCGCGCATATCCCTCTCAACCCTTCCTATTCACATACCCATTTAGATGCCTTTTAAATGTAATTGTACCAGTCTCTGCCACATCCTCTGGCAGCTCATTCCATGCACCACCCTCTGCATGGAAACATTGTCCCTTAGGCCTATTTTATACCTTTCCCATCTCACCCTAAACCTATGCCCTCTAGTTCTGGACTACCACACATCAGGGAAAATACCTTGTCTATTTATCATATCCATCCCCTTCATGGTTTAATAACTTTCTATAAGCTCACCCCTTAACCTCTGACACTCCAGGGAAAAGAGCCCCAGCCTATTCAGCCTCTCCCTATAGCTCAAACCGTCCATTCCTGGCAACATCCTTGTAAATCTTTTCTGAATCCTCTCAAATTTCGCAACATCCTTCCGATAGCAGGGAGACCAGAACAGAACGCAGAGTTCCAAAATTATCAAAGGATATTACAGCATAGAATGAGACCACTCAACCCATCATGTCCATGCCAGACATCATGTACCTATCCAACACCTTCCCATTTCCCAACACGTGGCCCATTGCATCTCATTATATGACATTTCAAGTGTTCATCTAACTACTTCTTAATCATTGTGATGGCTCCAACCTTGATCACCCTTTGAGGCAGCATGTTCTAGAGACCCATTACATTTCTCTTTAAACAATTCTCTTTAAATCCCTTCTAAACTTCCTACTCTTTACCTTCAACCTATGCTCCTCCACTGAAGGGAAACGACCCCTCCACCGAAGGGAAAAGTTGATTCCTATTAACCTGTATATATATGTCCTTCATGATCATGTACACCTCCATCAGGACCCCTGCATCTGAATTCTCTGTGAAGGAAAACAACGCTAGCCTGTGAAGTCTCTCTTCATGGTTGAAATTCCGCAGCCTGGGCCTATTCTGGTATATCTCCTTTGCATCCTCTCCAGTGCAATCATGTCATGTGTTGTTCAGAACTGCACACAATACCCCAGTTGTGGCCTAAACAATGTCCTATAGAGCTCCATCATCACCTCCCAGTTCTGTATTCTGTGGCACAACCAATAAAGGCAAGTAACCCATCTGCTTCTTAACCATGCTTGTCTTCAATGATCTGGGTACATGCAGATCTCTGATCCTCAATGCTTTCCAGAGTACGACCCTTCGTCATGTACTCCCTGGCTTCATTAGTTCTCCAAAAATGCGTTACTTCGCACCTTTAAGGATTAAACTTCAATTGCCACTGTTCTGCCCATCTGACAAGCCTGTCTATATCTTCATGCTACCTTCTAAGATTAATGCACCATGCTCCCCCCAATTCTCTGTCCCTGCACACTCTTTACAACAGTGCTATTAAAACACTCCATAGAATAGAATCCTTACAGTGTGGAAGCAGGCTTTTCGGCCTAGTGAGTCCACACTGACCCCCTGAAGAGCATTCCATCCTGACCCACTCCCCTACCCTATCCCTGTAACCCTGCATTGACCATGACTAATCCACCTAGCTTATATCCTATGGATATTTTATTATGGCCAATCCACCTGACCTGCACATCTTTGGACTGTGGGAGGAAACTGGAGCACCCGAAGGAAACCCATGCAGACACGGGGAGAATGTACAAATTCCACACAGATATTTGCCTGAGGCTGGAATTGAACCCAAGACCCTCGGGCTGGAAGCAACAGTGCCACCCCTTAAATCGACATTGTCTCTCTCTTTATCCTTTCTGCCAAAATATATCACCTTATACTGTCCTGTATTAAATTACACTTGCCATTTGTCTGCTCAATCCATTTGACCATCCACCTTCTGTTGCAACCAATTGGTATCATACCCATTGTTTATGCTCCTCCAAATTTGAGCTATTGACAAGATTTGAAATTTCACTTACTTTACAATATCCAAGTCATTGAAACAAACAAAGCAATATCCTGAGTGCTGACACTTGGGCAGCACCTTGTCTATTATCTTCCAATCTGTATAATACTAATTTATCACGATTCACTATCTCTCTCCTCTTGCCACTTTTTCATCTAAGTTCCCACTGGTCTCCTACTCCATAAAGCAACCGAGGAGCTGGAAAATCGACATTTCGGGCCGGAGACCTTCATCATCCTGATGAATGTCGATTTTCCTGCTCCTCGGATACTGCCTGACCTGCTGTGCTTTTCCAGCAACCCGCTCTCAACTCTGATCTCCAGCATCTGCAGATCTCACTGTCTCCTACTCCATAAGTCTACTCCATTTGTTATTTAGCCTTTGATGTAGTACTTTGACAGTACTTTGACAAACACACTTTTAAAATCCATACACACAACATCCATTGCATTACCCTCATCAAACTTTTGTTTTATTTCATTAAAAGGTTAGTCCAGCACAATGTGTTTTTTTTTAGAAATTACTGCTAGGAATACTTAATCAACAAAAGCCTCCCAAGTGCTCATTGATATTTTATCCTGATTATTGCTTTGAAAACCTTCCTGAGAAAGTGCAGCAGGTCAGGCAGCATCCAAGGAGCAGTAGAATCGACGTTTCAGGCATGAGCCCTTCTTCAGGAAAGCCTCAAGCTTCAGGAAGCACTGCTGCTTCCAGCCCTAGGGTCTTGGGTTCAATTCCAGCCTCAGGCCACTATCTGTGTGGAATTTGTACATTCTCCCCGTGTCTGCGTGGGTTTCCTTCGGGTTTCCTGAAGTAGGGCTCATGCCCGAAACGTCGATTCTACTGTTCCTTGGATGCTGCCTGACCTGTTCTTTGACCATTAGGCTTATCCTTTAAGGGAGTTATATTTGCCACTGGCCTTTCCTGGCACCTCTCCTTCTCTAGGGAAGATTGGAAAATTATATTAAGCCCTTCCACAACCTTTTACGTCAACCGCCATTCTATTCCCATTCTCTCTCTTTACCACTCACTACATTAATTAGGTAACTGATTACAATGGATTCAGTAACGATGGTGCTTAGACATTATTCTATGTGGGAGAGAGTTATTTCCAATTGCACTCCTGAATGGCCTAAGTCCAACTTTGACCCGGTTGAGATACAATTTAGGAATGGTTTTAAGAAAACGAAGCCACGTCACCATGGCTTTACTGTGTGGGAATAAAGCACCTTGGGAAACAGGTGTTTGCTGGAAAGACACCACGTCTGTCTAAAAGGAGATAGTGTGTTTTATTATATGCATCCAATTAAGTCCAGAGAGATCAATGAAGACTGCTGTAAAGATATGGTTGCCTTTGTGAAGTCATAAAATGAAAGAAATGCCTCCATCTAGTCAATATTTGGATAATGACGAAAGAAGGAATAATTAGTTCATTTTGTATTGTCTATATGCAGTTTCAATCAGATGAAGTGTTGTCAGTTAGTGGTCAGTCTTCTCATTGCCGGCATTTATTTTACTCTAGGAGTTCCGACATTGATGTCCTTACACTAAGGTTATTGTCTGTCAACAATCACAAACACCATGTTTTATGCCAGATATGACCCTAATCAGTGGAGAGCTTCCCCTTGCGATCCCCACTGAATTAAAGTCTCCGATACTCAGCATTGAACCAGGGTTGGTCATTGGCTTAATGGTGGTGGTAGAGGGAGGGATATGTTGGCCATGAGTTGACACATTTTGCCTCTGTCAGTGAATGCTCAGTTCATAATTAATCCCACTTAACATCATCATGGAGAATGTCCCCAGTGTGTAGATGTAGCTTGGCTGAGAGGTAACTATTCCTGCCAATGTCGTCATAGTCAGGTAGATTGGTGAGAACAAAAAGGAAAGCTAAGTTATTTCCTTGTGGTGGCACAATTGGAAACTCAGTCAGGCAGCTATGTCCTATAGGGTTTGGCCAGCTCAATTGGTAGTGGCACTACTGAGTTAGTGTTAATAATGAACATTGAATTCTCCCAGACTTAATCTGTCTACTCACTAGCCATGGTGCTTCCCCCTGGGTGAAATCCATTTGTTGGTTACCAGTTTTTAATCCAGCTTTGTTTAAGTCAAATTTGTACACTGTTGGAATTTAAACTCATGTCTTCTCGAATAGTAGCAATTTCCACCCATAAATATAGCTGCTGCAAGAATCACCTAATACATTTCTATAGCGCCTCAAACCATCCCAAAGCATTTTGTAACCAATTAAAAGCACTTGAAGTGTAATTACTTTTATAATGTAAGGAATGTGGCAGCAAATTTGCAAACATCAAAGTCATATAAAGCGCAGTGTGAATAAGACAGGATAATTTATTTCAGTAGTGTTGGTTGAGAGATAAATATTAAGCAGAATTCAGGAGAGAACTCACCAACTGCTCTTCCAATGTATGCTTTGGGATCTGAGGGGACAGATGGGATCTTAACGCCACATCTGACAGACTGTACCTCTGATACTGCAGCTCGCTCTCCATGTTGTACTGAAGAGCCAACTCCAATTATGTGCTCATGTTTCCAGAATGGGTCTTGAACTTTTGGATTCAGAGGTCAGAATGCTACCAACTGAGCCATGCATACTGCTTCCAATCTGCAAGATAGCACAGAAACCCATGCAAATGCCCAATCTTCAAATGCAAGGGTGTGAACAGCATTCAAAAATACATAGAGTTGGCAGGTGAATCCATCCCAATGGTCCCCAAAACCTTCCAGAGGATTCATACCCAAAGACAACAAAACAATTCCTCCCACTATCGCATAGAATGGAAGGAAATTAAGATGAGCTACTCATCCAATCACAGACTGGTTCTCTCCCGTGCTTGTTGCTGATAGGCCCACTGGTGAATTGGCAGCAGCAAATGTGGGAAGGAACTAGACTGTGATTGGATCAGAAGTCAGTAGTTAGGAAAACAGGTATTAGCAGAGAGAGAGTCAGTGGGAGGGTTCTATGTGCCCAGTCTGGAGTGGGGTATCTGACCTGGGAGGGTGAGAAAAGAGGTTGCATATTGTTGCTATGGGGGTGAAATGTAGGGAAGAAAGAAGCTGCAAGGGGGTAGTTGAGGACAGGGAAACTGCAAAAAAGAGAACAATTATAAATTGTAAAAACTCAGCTTACTGGGATCCAAGTAAACTTTAAATCACTGAGGGAATTACTTAGCTGAAAATTGATGTGGAATCTTTAGTTTAAGATTTTGTAAGTTGAGGAGTTACTATATGTGGAAATAGTGTCGTGAATCCGAGTGTAATGAACACTTTGTCGATTGTTCAATTGAAATCTGAAATCCAAATTGCAGTCAATAGGGTTGTAACAACAAATATAAAATCTTCCAGCCATGTGTGATGGTAAAACATGTGCTGATCTTACCAATCTGTAGAAGGCATATTTATGTTGATGGTTTTTTGAATATAGAAGTGTGTCTCAGAGAATTTGAAAAAAAACTTTTGTTAATTTCTACCTGCAGTCTTTTACTAATTAAACTATTTTGGTTTCTCAGAAATCAATGTTGTCCTTGTGTATTGTAGTTTTAAGTTCAGTAAAGTTGTTCATTATTGGAGATATTGATGAGTCATTTGAATATTGCTTCCAGGTGAGTTCAACTATTCTATGTGTCAACATAAATACAGAAGATATTGTT
This sequence comes from Chiloscyllium punctatum, assembly GCF_047496795.1. NCBI lineage: Eukaryota > Metazoa > Chordata > Chondrichthyes > Orectolobiformes > Hemiscylliidae > Chiloscyllium > Chiloscyllium punctatum. The sequence continues at coordinate 13,521,058 of NC_092752.1, read as the reverse complement.
ACTATGTGACTGCACCAACTAATAAATAAGAGTGAGAGTGAAAATGAATACCCATAAAAACCCAGAAAGTAAACCCTTGAGATAAGAAACAATATTTTGTCCCTGGGTATGAATATTGCTGATTGCGTCATAGCAATATGGGCATCTTTTATTATTCCAATGCGTGAGCACCATTAAGTTTATCCCTTCCTTGGGAAACAGCCATGATTTATCTTCCTTTTGCAAAAAGTTTTCATTTCGGGCAATTTCAAAGAGACTTCCTTCTCCAAAGATAATTGGCGCTATATTCCCAGACGTCTTGAATTTGTACCATCTTTCTGGAGCTGTAGCACACACTGACTTTTGATGAGACCAGGTTTATTGGTCCACAACTTTAGTCTATGCTGTTTGAAGATGTGTTCTGGATGCTCAGTCAGGATTGACATTGTACTCCTGTGAAGGTCTGCCAAAACTGGTGCAGCACGGAGAGATATCACACAGAGCTGCTTGCTTGAACACTACTGGACACTCCTGAGGAAGAAATAAACATTGTTGGGCAGAAACGTCTTGACAAGTCACTTGGAATAAAGCATGCAGCACTGTGTCTCTTGTGCCCTGTAGTCCTGGAATCTGGCATTGTTGTCCTTCACAAAATCTTCAGCCAACTTGAAAATGTCCTGCTCTGTAACACTGTTTGATCAAAGAGCAAAAGAATGGTATTGATATCGGAGACTTTACAATCCACTATTTGGAATAGAATCAACGGAGATTGAAGGGGGCCCAGGGACAAACTGACCTGGGGACTCTCGTGCACAAACCTTTGAAGGTGGCAGTGCAAGTCAATAAAATTATTGAAAAAACATTAGGGATCGTTAGTATTATAAATGGATACTAAGGCCAGAATTGTACTGGCAACAGTGAGGTTGGGATGAAGTCTATGGGCTGAGCCTGGGCCAGAGGGGATTGAGAACATGGATGGTTACTTTCCTGTTTGCAGCCAATGAAAAGACCCACTAACCCACTAATTATGAATGCCACAGTGCCACAGAGAGCAATGGCCCTTGCTGAGGCTTCAAGGTGAAGGGGAGGGCATCTCGAGTTTGGTGTAGGGTAAGGACTGTTTTGAGTTGTGTTGAGACCAGATAGGAAGCTCCTGCTCCCCAGTGGATGTGTCCAAGTCAAGTGAGTGGGCAAAAGCTTGGCAGACAGAAAATAATGCATGGGAAGGTGAGGTTACACATTTTGTCACAGAAGATTAGAGGAGCTGGATAATACTTAGGTGAAGAAAGAATGGGAAAAGCTGCGGAACAGGAGGATTTGGGTATCCTTTCCATGAACTACAAAAAGCTAGCATCCACATTCAGCAGGCAAGAGGGAAGGCAGATGGAATGTTAACCGTTATTTCAAAGGGAGTTGGGTATAAAAGTAGAGGGGTTTTGCGAAAGGAAGAATTGCAAGGTATTTGTCAGACCACAGCTGGAATACTGTGAACAGTTTTGGGCCCCTTACATCAGGAAAGATACATTGGCATTGGAGGCAGTCCAGAGAAGATTCACTCGGATGCTCTTGGGTATGGAGGGACTAGGAGAAAGTGAGGACTGCAGATGCTGGAGATCAGAGCTGGAAATGTGTTGCTGGAAAAGCGCAGCAGGTCAGGCAGCATCCAAGGAACAGGAGAATCGACGTTTCGGGCATAAGCCCTTCTTCAGGAATGAGGAAAGTGTGTCCAGCAGGCTAAGGTAAAAGGTAGGGAGGAGGGACATGGGGGAGGGGCATTGGAAATGCGATAGGTGGAAGGAGGTTAAGGTGAGTTCAGATTTCTCCAGTTTCCTCATTTCCCCTCCCCCCACCTTGTCTCACTCCCAACCCTCGAACTCAGCACCACCTTCCTAACCTGCAATCTTCTTCCTGGCCTCTCCGTCCCCACCCCCACTCCGGCCTATCACCCTTACCTTGACCTCCTTCCAGCTATCGCATTTCCAACGCCCCTCCCCCAAGTCCCTCCTCTCTGGTAGTAGAAAAGGCCTATGGCATGCTTGCCTTCATTGGAAGGGGAATTGTGTACAAGGATAGACAAATTATGCTGCAGTTTTATAGAAGTGTAGTTAGGTCGCACTTGGAATATTGGGTACAGTTCTGGTCACCAGACTACCAGAAGGATATGGATGCTTTGGAGAGGGTAGAGAAAAGGTTTACCAGGATATAGCTTGGTGTGGGTGTTTTTAGCTATGAAGAAGGGTTGGATAGACTGGGTTTGCTATCACTGAAATGCAGGAGATTGAGGGGAGAGACCTGATAAAAGTTTAGAAGATTGTGTATGGCATGGATAGAGTGGAAAGAATGAGGCTTTTTCCCAGTGTGGAGGGTCAATTACTAGGGGACACATGTTGAAGGTGCGAGGGATGTATAAAAGAGATGAGTGAAGCAAGTTTTTCACACAAAGGGTAGTGAGAGCCTGGAATGCACTGCCAGAGCAAGTGGTGGAAGCAGACACAACAGCAGCATTCGAGAAAAACCTGGATGAATACATGAATAGGAAGGGAATAGAGGGATACGGATCCTGTAAATGAAGACAGTTTTAGCATGGAAGGGCAAAATGTATTGGCGCAGTCTCAGATGTGTGTTCCTGTACTGTATTGTTCTTTGTTCTTTGTACCCAGGGGTGCAGGTGCATAATTCTTTGAAAATGGAGTCGCAGGTAGATAGGGTAGTGAAGAAGGCATTTTGCACGCTTGCCTTCATTGGTCAGGACATTTGAGTGCAGGAGTTGGGATGCCATATTGTGGCTGTACAAGACAGCAATGAGGAAACCTTTAGAATACTGCATACAATTCTGGTCGCCCTTCTATAGAAAGCATGTTGTTAAACCTGAGAGGCTGCAGAAAAGATTTATAAGGATGTTGCAAGGAATGGAGGCTTTAAGTTATAGGGAGAGGCGAAATAAGGCTGGGGTGATTTTCCCTGGACCGTCAGAGGCTGAGGGGTGATCTTATAGAGGCTTGTGAAATCAAGAAGCACATGGATAGGGTGAAGAGTCAAAGTCTTTTCCCTTCAGTGGAGGAGCCTAAAACTAGAGGGCATAGGTTTAAGGTGAGAGGGGAAATATTTTAAAAAGACCTGAAGGGGAACATTTCCAGGCAGTGTGTGTATGGATTGAACTGCCAGAGGAAGTGGTGGAGGAGGGTACAATAACAACATTTAAAAGGCATTCTGGATGGGGACATGAATAGGAAGGATTTACCGGGAAATGGGATAATTGTCGGCAAATGGGACTAGGTCAGATTGGGATGTCTGTTTGGTGTGGACGAGTTGGGCTGAAGGGACTGTTTCTGTGTTGTAAGACTCTATGACTGTAACTGGAAGACTCTCTGTGCAACAAGTGCTGCATTCCAAGGCTAACAAAATGTCTGAGAACTAATCAATTTAACCAGCTGTGGCATAAAGATGTCAGATTTTACTCCATCCCTTTCTCTGCCATTCTCCAGCCTTCTTTAAGGAGCTAGTAAAATCAGATCTGGATACAGAGTTCAAATGCAAGAAGACGATCAAACTTCTATAAATCTCCAGCCGGGTCTCAGCTGATTATTGTGTCAATTCTGTGCATCCCACTTCAAGAAGACTATTATGATCTTGAAGAGGTGTAAAGGGGATTTATTAGAATTATATCAGCGATAAGGAGCCATCATTATAACTGGGGCTGGCCTCCTTAGGGGCTGAGAAAATTCAGGGAAGATTCAATTGTGCTGTCCAAAAGCATTACATGTTTTGATAAAGAGGGAAGGAATTATTTTATTGGTAGAAGGGCTTGTAACTAGAGGCCAATTTTTTTTAACTTGCCTAAAGATCCAGGGAGGAAATGAAAAGAATATTTTATGCGGTGACTTGTTATGATCTGGAATTCACCACCTGAAAGGGCAATGCATGAAGATTCAACAGCAAGTTTCAAAATGAAGTTAGATAAATGCTTCAAAAGAAAGAGCTTGCAAGACAGAGGAGAAAGAGGATATTTCAAAGAGCTAGTACAGGATCAATAGACCAAATGGTCTCCTTTTGTGCTGGCTGAGTCTATTTCAACTCCCCCTCCCACTCTGCCGAGGACATGGAGGTCCTGGGCCTCCTTCACCGCCGCTCCCTCACCACCAGATGCCTGGAGGAAGAACGCCTCATCTTCCGCCTTGGAACACTTCAACCCCAGGGCACCAATGTGGACTTCAACAGTTTCCTCATTTCCGCTTCCCCCACCTCACCCTAGTTCTAAATTTTCAGCTCAGTAACTGACCCCTTGACTTGTCCCCATGACTTGTCCTACCTGCCTATCTTCTTTTCCACCTATCCACTCCACCCTCTCCTCCTTGACCTATCACCTTCATCCCCTCCCCCACTCACCCATTGTACTCTATGCTACTTTCTCCCCACCCCCACCCTCCTCTAGCTTATCTCTCCACGCTTCAGGCTCACTGCCTTTATTCCTGATGAAGGGCTTTTGCCCGAAATGTCAGATTTCGAAGCTACTTGGATGCTGCCTGAACTGCTGTGCTCTTCCAGCACCACTAATCCTGAGTCTATGATAGCCCACTTTTCCAAAAGGGAGAGAGGGAGAAATCGGATAACTGAAGGCCAGGATGTCTAACATTAAACTTTAGCAACCTCTTAAAGTTATAAGATTTTATGAGGACAACGCTGGTTCTTAGTACAGCCTTTAATATCTTAGTCCAACTTAATTCTTGCATAATAGGCTATGATATTGAAAACTAATTGCAACACACAATTGACCTCAAGCACTCAAGTCCAAATGACAATCCAATTGGGGCACAAAAGAAATCTCTCTAGCTTTGCTTTGTAGTATTTCTAGGTTCAGAGTAAAACATTTCCTGACACCACGTTTTGTTAGCAATGTTTATTTTGAAAGCTAGAAAACTAGAGAGGAAGTGTCCAATCATGGGGGTTAAACAAAGCATAAAGGATGTGGTGTTTACAACAAAGTTATGTTGACTTCAGGATCTAGGGCGTGTGAACCACAGGCCTATATAGCGTGGCTCAAAAATCCATCTGCAGCAAAAAAAGGTCAAGAGGTCCCCAGCAGAAACAATGGACTCTCGTGATAAAGGAACACACTGCAAACTTTAGCTCCTACTTTTCAAAACGCAAGTACATAATGAGAATAAAGGGGTTTATTTACAGTGCAGTCACTGAACCAGTTTTTGTAGCACTCTGGCATAACTAATTTTTAAAGTTCTTCCATAAAACATTTTGACTTTGGAAGAAAGAAGACAAGATTATAGAAAATGTCCTCACATTAAATGGCATGCAGGATTGATCAGTTTGCATTTCTCCTCTGAAGATCAACTTTGAACACAGGACTTTTATATCCTGGTTGTATGAACCAGAATGTGGACATCAGGGTAGATACAGAGAAAACAGGAACAGGAGAAGGCCATTCAGCCCTTCAAGCCTACACACTCCATCCAATGTGCTTGTGGCTGATCATCCAATTCAGTCCCCCTTTCCTCTATCCTCCCTATACCCTTTGATCCCTTTAGCTCGAAGAACCTTTCTCTCTGGAGAGAAGGAGGAAGAGAGGTGACCTGATCGAGGTATACAAGGCAATGAGAGGCATGGATAGAGTCAATAGCCAGAGACTTTTCCCCATCTGGTTGACTGGTATGAGGGGTCATAGTTTTAAGATATTAGGACAAAGGTATTGAGGGGACATCAGAGGAAGGTTCCTTATGCAGAGTTGTGAATACACGGAATGCGTTGCCAGTGGTGATGGTGGAAGTAGAGTCATTAGGGACATTTAAGCAACTGCTGGACATGCACATGGACAGCTATGAATTGGGGAATGCGTAGGTTAGGTTATCTTATTTAAGATTAAGATTAATCCTTGGCACAACATTGTGGGCCAAAGGACCTGTTCTGTGCTGTACTTTTCTATGTTCTATTAATTATATCCAACTCTTTCTTGAAAACATTCAATGTTTTTGGCCTCAGCTGCTTCTGTGGCACAGAGTTCCATAGTCTCACCACTCTCTCAGGGAGAAAGACATTTTCCAGATCTCAATTAAAAGCCTGTATCCTTAGACTGTGACCCTTGTTTCTGATCTCACCAGTCATAAAGTGAAGATATTAGCTAGTAGCAAGTTTATGATAGGTGGACAGGGGATATATTGAGATATGAGTTCTTTTAACTCTCAGGAGATATAGTGAGGAAACATCGTCCCACATGAGTAGATTCAGGATTTGCTCTATTCATCCATCAGGTAAATTCTACAAAACTGGATGAAAAGCAAAGTTGGAAGCAGTGTCAGGATAGTGGTAAAACATGGCTTATCTTCCATTTTCTAACTTCTGTTCTCTGATTTTAATACCTGAGACCTTTTAAAGGCTAAAATAATTTTAAGATGATAAAAACTGACTTATCTGATCACAGAGTGCGGCAAGTTCAAGAAACCAACTTGGAATAATTTATTGAGAATGATTTACAAAATCTTGAGAGACATAGATAAGGTGAATGACAAGAGACTTTTCCCTTGGGTGGGGAGTTCAAACCTAGCAGGCATATTTTTAACATGAGAGGAGAAAGATTTAAAAAGGACACAAGGGCCAATTTTTTTATGCAGAGAGTAGCTAATGAGTGGAATGAACTGCCAGAAAAAGTGATAGATCCATTTACAATTATAATGCTTAAAATACTTTTGGGTAAGTTCATAAATAGGGACAGTTTGGGGGGGATATGGACCATGTGCAGACAGGTAGGACTAGTTTAATTTGGGAACAGGGTTGGCCTGGACCGGTGGAACGAAGGGTCTGTTTCCATGCTGTGTGATTCTATGACTCTATGAAATTGCCTTTTTATTCAAAGACATTGTAACTAGTCGCCGAGACATGCAGCAAGAAACTGGCATCTCCTGTTCCAATTTGCATATCTCTGATAAGTAGCACAAATTGGACGTAAAAGATTGCATGCAAAATGTTCAACTTGGGGAGACAATGGGACCAGATGTGGGAATATAAAAATGAATCCGAATTCAGCAGCTGATTTTGATCAGCCGAAAGTAGAACAAACTATGGATTGGTAACTCTGAGGAATGGAAGTCCCTCTCTGACTCCCTGTCCTGCCTTACTGCCCTCCTGAAGACAATGTCTGCTGAAAAAGCAAGTTGGAAAAACAACCATATCCTGAGAACTCAAAGATAACTGCAATTTTGCAATTGCTGAAAATATATGTCAAGCCTTCAACTTTTGTAATCTGATGTTAAAATCTAACACCTCAAGGACTAGGCTGGTCAACAAGGTTAGATCTCATGGAATACAGGAAGACCTAGCCATATGTATACAGAACTGACTCGAAGATAGAAGACAGAGGGTGGTGGTAGAGGGTTGTTTTTCAGACTGGAGGCCTATGACCAGTGGTGTACCACAAGGATCGGTGCTGGGTCCACTACTTTTTGTCATTTACATAAATGATTTGGATGTGAGTGTAAGAGATATAGTCAGTAAGTGTGCAGATGATACCAAAATTGGAGGTGTAGCGGACAATGAAGAAGGTTACCTCAAATTTCAATGGGATCTTGACGAGATGGGCCACTGAGTTGAGGAGTGGCAGATGGAGATGAATTTAGATAAATATGAGGTGCTACATTTTGGGAAAGCAAATCTTAGCAGGACTTATACACTTAATGGTAAGGTCCTGGGGAATGTTGTTGAACAAAGAGACCTTGGAGTGCATGTGCATAGTTCCTTGAAAGTAGAGTCGCAGGTAGATAGGATAGTGAAGAAAGCTTTTGGTATGCTTTCCTTTATTGGTCAGACTATTGAGTATAGGAATTGGGAGGTCATGTTGCAGTTGTTCAGAATATTAGTTAGGCCACTTTTGGAATATTGCGTGCAATTCTGGTATCCTTCCTATCGGAAGAATGTTGTGAAACTTGAAAGGGTTCAGAAAAACTTACAAGGATGTTGCCAGGGTTGGAGGATTTGAGCTACAGGGAGAGGCTGAATAGGCTGGGGCTGTTTTCCCTGGAGCGTCAAAGGCTGAGGGGTGACCTCATAAAGGTTTATAAAATCATGAGGGGCATGGATAGGGTAAATAGACAAGGTATTTTCCCTGAGATGGGGTAGTCCAGAACTGGAGAACATAGATTTAGGGTGAGAGGGGAAAGGTATAAAAGAGACCTAAGGGGCAACGTTTCCATGCAGAGGGTGGTGTATGGAATGAGCTGCCAGCGGAAGTGGTGGAGGCTGGTACAATTACAACATTTAAAAGGCATCTAGATGGGTATGTGAATAGGAAGGGTTACAGGGATATGCGCCAGGAGCTGGCAAATAGGTCTAGATTGGGTTAGGATATCTGGTCGGCATTGATGAGTTGCCCCCAAGTGTCTGTTTCCGTGCTGTACACCTCTATGACTCTATGCCTCCAATGGCCTTTAAGCTATGTGCCCTTACCCTTCCTGTCTGCACCAGACACTGCCTCATTTTCAAGACCTGACACATGTATTTTTGTGTGTGCTTGTTTGAGTTTGCTTTTTATTATTTCCTCAGGGTTAGTAAGTTTAAAAAGCTGTTTTTTGATGAAAAAAAATCTTGTCACTGGATTCTTAAATTTGTCAAGTATTCTGCTTTAAATAAAGAATAATAGCTATTGTATTAGGATAAATAAAAATGTTTGTTGTGAACTGGAACTGCTGTTTCTGCTCCTTTCCATGAAGTTATTCACGACTGGGTTATCTGTCACAAAGCCCAACTCACTGAGTTCTCTTATGTCAGTTATACATAACCATTGTTGCTCTTTTCACTGTTTTATTCACTCCTCTTTTGTGATCATGTGAGGAGGGGTCATATGGCTCAAGTCATTTTAACCCGCTTCTTGGTCATTCACAACAAATACTTAGAAAATCATAATGTGGTCAGGCAGGGTCAACATGGTTTTGTGAAAGGGAAACTGTGTGTAGTTAAGTTATTAGAGGAAGCGACCAGCAAGGTGGACAAAGGGGAACCTGTGGATTTTCAAATGGCATTGGGTAAGATGCTGCTTCATACATGAATACAAAAAAATAGAGCTGGTGGTGTATTGTGTAGCACATCAGTGTGTGCAAAGGATTGGTTAGCTGATAAGTAGCAGAGAGTATGGACAAATGGGTCTTCTTCACATTGGCAAGATATTGATAGTGGAGTACAATAGTGATCAGTGGTGGGGAATAAACAGCTTAGGATTTGCATTCATGACTTGGATGTGGAGACTTGGATCAGGACTCCCGCCCACCTTCCGAGGACCCCTTCACCCACCTCCAACACACTGCATCCACCTGGACACCCCGCGCTGGCCAATTACCTGCCCTCGACCTCTTCATTTCCAACTGCTGCCGGGACATCAACCGCCTCAACCTGTCTACCCCCCTCCCCCACTCCAACCTCTCACTCTCACGACGCGCAACCCTCCAATCCCTCTGCTCTAATCCCAACCTCACCATTAAGCCAGCAGATAAAGGGGGCGCAGTGGTAGTCTGGCGCACTGACCTCTACACCGCTGAAGCCAAACGCCAACTCGAGGACACCTCTTCCTACTGTCCCTTCGACCATGACCCCACCCTCCATCACCAAACCATCATGTCCCAGACCATACAGAACCTCATCACCTCAGGAGATCTCCCACCCACAGCTTCCAACCTCATAGTCCGGGAACCCCGCACTGCCCGGTTCTACCTCTTCCCAAGATCCACAAGCCTGACCACCCTGGCCGACCCATTGTCTCAGCATGCTCCTGCCCCACGGAACTCATCTCTACCTACCTCGACACTGTCCTATCCCCCCTAGTCCAGAAACCCCCCACATACGTTCGAGACACCACCCACGCCCTCCACCTCCTCCAAGACTTCCGTTTCCCCGGCCCCCAACGCCTCATCTTCACCATGGATATCCAATCCCTCTACACCTCCATCTGCCATGACCAGGGCCTCCAAGCCCTCTGTGTTTTCCTCTCCAGACATCCCCAACAGTACCCTTCCACCGACACGCTCATTCGTTTGGCCGAACTGGTCCTCACCCTTAACAATTTCACCTTTGAATCCTCCCACTTCCTCCAGACCAAAGGCGTAGCCATGGGCACACGTATGGGCCCCAGCTATGCCTGTCTCTTTGTTGGCTATGTAGAACAGTTGATCTTCCATAATTACACCGGCACCACTCCCCACCTCTTCCTCCGCTACATTGATGACTGCATTGGCGCCACCTCGTGCTCCCGTGAGGAGATTGAGCAATTCATCAACTTCACCAACACATTCCACCCTGACCTTAAATTTACCTGGACCATCTCTGACACCTCGATCCCCTTCCTGGACCTCTCCATCTCCATTAGTGACGACCGACTTGACACTGACATTTTTTACAAACCCACCGACTCCCACAGCTACCTAGATTACACCTCTTTCCACCCTATCTCTTGCAAAAATGCCATCCCGTATTCCCAATTTCTCTGCCTCCGCCGTATCTGCTCCAAGGAGGACCAGTTCCACCATAGAACACACCAGATGGCCTCCTTCTTTAGAGACCGCAATTTCCCTTCCCACGTGGTTAAAGATGCCCTCCAACGCATCTCGTCCACATCCTGCACCTCCGCCCTCAAACCCCACCCCTCCAACCGTAACAAGGACAGAACGCCCCTGGTGCTCACCTTCCACCCTACAAACCTTCGCATAAACCAAATCATCCGCCGACATTTCCGCCACCTCCAAAAAGACCCCACCACCAGGGATATATTTCCCTCCCCACCCCTTTCCGCCTTCCGCAAAGACCGTTCCCTCCGTGACTACCTGGTCAGGTCCACACCCCCCTACGACCCACCGTCCCATTCTGGCACTTTCCCCTGCCACCGCAGGAATTGTAAAACCTGTGCCCATACCTCCTCCCTCACCTCTATCCAAGGCCCTAAAGGAGCCTTCCACATCCATCAAAGTTTTACCTGCACATCCACTAATATCATTTATTGTATCCGTTGCTCCTGATGTGGTCTCCTCTACATTGGGGAGACTGGGTGCCTCCTAGCAGAGCGCTTTAGGGAACATCTCCGATACACCCGCATCAATCAACCAAACTGCCCCGTGGCCCAACATTTCAACTCCCCCTCCCACTCTGCCGAGGACATGGAGGTCCTGGGCCTCCTTTACCGCCGCTCCCTCACCACCAGATGCCTGGAGGAAGAACGCCTCATCTTCTGCCTTGGAACACTTCAACCCCAGGGCATCAATGTGGACTTCAACAGCTTCCTCATTTCCCCTTCCCCCACCTCATCCTAGTTTCAAACTTCCAGCTCAGCACTGTCTCCTTGACTTGTCCAGACTTGTCCTACCTGCCTATCTCCTTTTCGACCTATCCACTCCACCCTCTCCTCCTTGACCTATCACCTTCATCTTCTCCCCCACTCACCCAATTTGCTCTGTGCTACTCTCTCCCCACCCCCATCCTCCTCTAGCTTATCTCTCCATGCTTCAGGCTCACTGCCTTTATTCCTGATGAAGGGCTTTTGCCCGAAACGTCGTTTTCGCTGCTCGTTGGATGCTGCCTGAACTGCTGTGCTCTTCCAGCACCACTAATCAAGTATGTGGAGACTAAGTGTAAACTGGCTACATTTGCCAATGATACCAAGTTAGTTAAGAAAGTAAATTACAAGAGGAGGTAGAAAGTCTTCAAAGGGATATAGCTAGGTGAGTAGATAAAACATTTGATAGAGGGAGTGTAATGTGGCAAAATATGATCTTGTCCAGTTTGGCAGGAAGAGGAGAAAGGTAGCATATTGTTTAAATTGAGAGTATTTGCTGAACTTTGAAACCCAAAGAGATCTGCTGTTCAGGAATTTCAAATGTTAGGATGCAGGTAGAGCAGGTATATGGAAGGTTGATGTTTATAGCAAAAGGAATGGAACACAACAGTAGAGATGCTCTATTGTAGCTGTACAAGGCCTTGGTGAGATTACATTGGGAGCTCAGTGTAAAACTTTGGTCTCTAATTTTGGAAAAGAATGTAATTGAATTAGAAGCACTTCAGAAAAATGTTCACTTGACTCATTCCGGGGTTGAAGGGCTTATCCAGAAAGTCGGAATCTGTATCCGTTGGAGCTTCAGAAGAATGAGAGTTGACTGTATAGAGATATAGAAGATCCCAAGTGGACTTGACAAGCTGGATTCTGAGAAGGTATAACCCTTTCTAGGAGAGACTACAACTAGAGGACACAGTTTAAGAATAAGATGTTTCTGTTTTAAGGCAAAGAATTGGAGAAATGTCTTTTTTCAATGGGCCATTCCATTAGTGAAAATCTCCTCACCATAAAAATTGTGGATGTTGGATCATTGAATTTATCCATGACTGAGTCGGATCATCTAATAATAGAGGAAAGAGTCAAGGGTTATGAGAGTAGCAAGCAGGAAAGGGGCATTCCCGTTGAATGGTGAGACAAGTGCTGAATGATCCACAACTGTTCCCAAATCCCATTCTCCTCTCTTCCTGGATGCAGAGAAATACTTCCTCTTGTGGGCAATCCAGAACAGAGGGAAACAATCTTAAAGATAGATGCATGCCATGAAATTGGGAAGCGCAATTTCACACAAATCTGAATCTCTCCACCCCATACATCCCACCCCCGAACCACCCTGCCTCCCCAAGGGGCCATGGAAACTGGACAATCATTGGCTGGGCATGTTTTCCACAGCCAAAAATTAGAGTAATTTGGAGAAAACCCATCAGGATGTCAGGATGTGTAATGAAAAGCCAGTACTATCTGAGGGAAACAAGACTGTTTGATCACACAGGTTAGTCAATATGTTAAAGGCTGCGATTAACAGGTTTTTCTGTTACTGATGGATACCATGGAATTTGGAACAAAGTCAGGTCATTGAGACCGTGAGCTAATTGAGGAGCTGGCTCCTGAGGCCTATTTTTGCTCCTATGCAACGATTATCGGTCTGACTGGTTGAAGATGCACCCATCCTGTTTCGTGAGGGGAGATGATTGAATTGCCATTATTGTTGATTTGGTTGACTCCGCAGTTGGACATTAATTACAAAGCAGCCTGACTGTGGGCCTTCTTAAAGTAGAAAGAAAGAATTAACTCCAACGTAAGTCTTAATCATTCCATAAAAGGCAAATTGATGCTCCAGGAATTTTGGCTTCTTCCAGAGCATGGAATACTGTCCAACTTGTGTAGACTTATATGGAGCTTGCCGCTGTAACTCTGTGTACAGTGTGCTCTGTGTCTCATAGAACAGCAGAGTGTCTAATAATATATATTTAGGGCACATTAGACTTCATTTATTGCTTCGAGTCAGTGGAGCTGTTTTGGACAAGATTAATGTCTTCATATAGACACTTTAATGTAGAATAATACCTCGTAAGCTTCTATAAACTACCTCAGTAAAAACAATGGACTCAGAACCATTGGATAGGATGTGGATGTAGGTTTGCTCACTGAGCTGCAAGGTTCATTTCCAGACGTTCTATCACCTTACTAGGTAACATCTTCAGTGGGTCTCCTGGGAAAGCACTGTTGATAATTCCTTCTTTATATTTATATGTTTGGGTTTCTTTGAGTTGGTGATGTCATTTCTTGTTCTTTTTCTCAGGGGGTGGTAGATAGGGTTTAACTCGATATGCTTGTTGATAGTGTTCTGGTTGGAATGCCATGCTTCTAGGAATTCTTGTGCATCTCTCTGTTTGGCTCGTCCTAGGATGGATGTGTTGTCCCAGTTGAAGTGGTGTCCTTCCTCATCTATATGTAAGGATACTAGTGAGAGAGGGTCATGTCATTTTGTGGGTAGTTGGTGTTCACGTATCCTGGTGGCTAGTTTTCTGCCTGTTTGTCCAATGTATTTATTACTGTCCTTGCACGGTATTTTGTAAATGGCATTAGTCTTGCTTGTTGCCTGTATAGGGTCTTTCAAGTTCATTAGCTGCTATTTTAGTGTGTTGGTGGGTTTTGTGGGCTATCTAACCATTGGATAGATCAGGAGGGTTGGGGACTCTTTTGGCGCAGTGACAGTGACAGTGCCCCTTCCTCAATCAGAACAGCTGGGTTTGAATCCCAGCTGCCACAGAAATGGGTACTAAGATGTCCAAACAGGTGGATTAAACCCCTGTAGCTGAGGAAAATCAATCAAACGTTGGCATGGAATTCCGCTATAGTAACAGAGAAACCAGTATTTATTCACCACTTACAGTCCTGATTATTTCCCTGTTTCTCTCCCTCCCATATCCTGCTTTGGCTCCCCCTTAGGTTCATTGAAACTATTGGGTTCAAGTATTCCCCGTGATAGAGGAATTTCGCATTCTCACCACTCTCTTGGTAGTGAAGTTCTTTCCAATTCCCTACTTTATTTCTTGTGCTTATCTAATGGAGTTTTGCTGTTCCCCACTGTTGGAGAATTTCCCACCAGTAATGAATGTAGGGCTTTGAGGGATGTGTGGGGAGTTAAATGCCCTAAAATTGACTTTGAGTTTTGCCTTCTTCTAAGTTTTCCACAGGTGGGATTGAAAATATGCAGGTGACCCCCCCCCCCCCCTCCCCACCCACCCCCAAACCCCTGCAGTAAGTGAAACTAAGAGATAAGGAAGCAATTGGTAAGTGAAAGTGAAGAGTTCCGTATATGGCCAGCCGAGAGTCTATTGTTCACAGCACTCATTTGCAGAAACTGCTTTCCTTGCTTGATAGGTGTTTGCCAATTTCTTGAAGGCACATCAGTGACCCCCAGCTGGAGGGGATGGACACTAAGATCCAGTTCCAGGGAGGTGAGACCCCCACTATCCCTAGCACTGGGTTTACAGACAGACAATCAACTCTCTCCACAAGACCAAGCACCAGTGCCTCCGGAAGCTCAGTTTTTATGGCAGGTCAGTTGCAGTCTCTTGGAACTGAGCTGTCTTGCAGACAAGGATCTGGGCACGCATTGCCAATGATGGGCAAAGCACCTGTCATTGGACAGTCACTCCCTGTCTTCATGTCTCTATCATTAAACCAGATCCATGACTATTTCCTGCCATGCCTGGGTGGACTGAGACATTGTCCACTGCTTACCATCCTTCACCTCACTGTAGACCTTAAGATACTTCAGGACCTCCAGTTAACAGTGAGTGACCCTCAGGTCAGACTTCCCAGGTCTTGTCTCCATAGCTGTGGCTGCTGTAGCCTCAGAAATACAAGTCCTGGAGAGCCCTTGTAAACCATTCAGTGGTCCCTCCTCATTTACTACCCTTCCATTGACAGATCAAGCATTGACCTGGTTTTTGGGTCCCTCACAATTGCCAATATGACATGGTCAGTTTGTTCTCTATGTGTTAGCCCTTATAACATACACCATGAAGACTGGAATCTTGTAGAGATAGATGTCTTCAAGTTTGTTACAACACTAACTGCTTACATTGCTATAAGATCTAAAATTACAGTGTGGATTCAGGGCTTCCGCTGTGATGACTGATTAAATAATAATAATAACAATAATGTCTATCAAAGCAGCACACATACCTTGAAACTGGAATGTCACATGTCACAATGCTGTCTAACTGCCTTAAAGGTGTACCACATGTTGGGTCCAGAACCTAAGCAATGGCACATATCGCTCCAACATTCCCCGCTTAGAGAGGAATCTGGAAATGGAATGCTAATCACATAGCTCAGTCAAATGTGGAGATGATTCAGAACCATAAACGCAACACAGAGTCAAAGAATAAGCTGGAGGGGTTGAAAAATGACTGAGGGTGAGCTGAGACAAAAGTTGGAGTGGGAATGGATTCATAGAATCATACAGTCAGAGATGCACAGCATTCAAATAGACCCTTCGGTCCAACTCATCCATGCCGACCAGATATCCTAAATTAATCTAGTCCCATTTGCCAGCATTTGGTTCATATCCCTCTAAACCCTTCCTAATCATATACCCATCCAGATGCCTTTTAAATGTTGGAATTATAGCAGTCTCCACCACTTCCTCTGGCAGCTCATTCCATACACACACCACCTTCTGCATGAAAAGGTTGCCTCTCAGGTCCCTTTTAAATCTTTCCCTTCTCACCTTAAAGCAATGCCCTCCAGTTTTGGACTCACTCACTTCAGGAAAAAGACTTGGCTATTTACCCAATCCATGTCCCTCATGATTTAATAAACCTCTATAAGGTCACCCCTCAGCTTTCCACACTCCAGGGAAAATAACCCAGCCTCTTCAGTCTCTCCTTATAACTCAAACCCTCCAGTCCTGGCAACATCCTTGTAAATATTTTCTGAACCCTCTCAAGCTTAACACCATCCTTCCTATAGAAGGGCAACCAGAATTGTACGCCATATTCTAATAATGGTCTCACCAGTGTCCTGGACATGAGCTGCCAGTGGAAGTGGTTGAGGCGGGTACATTAACAACATTTAAAAGGCATTTGGACAAATACATGGATAAGAAAGGATTATAAGGATATGGACCAAGTGCAGGGAAATTAGGTTAGCATGGATGGACATTTTGTCGGCATGGACCAGTTGGGGCTAAAGGGTCTGTCTCCATGCTGTAAGACTCTATGACTTTATAACTCTAACTGTAACATGATATCCTAACTCCTATACTCAATGTTCTTACCAATAAAGGCAAGCGTGCCAAATGCCTTCTTCAACACTCTGTCTACCTGCAGCTCCACTTTCAAAGGACTATGCACCTGAATCCTATGTCTCTTTTTTTTTGGCAGCACTCCCAAGGACCCAATTGTACAAGTCCTGGCCTGGTTTGCCTTACCAAAGTCCAATGCCTCACATTGATCTCAATTAAACTCTATATGCCATTCCTTGGCCCATTGGCCCATCACACTAATACGAACTACTGCTCTGAACTCTCATTATCTCATTCCTAAAGCCCTCCCTCATCCCAACTGTTCCTTTATCTGTGACTAGCCTCCCCCAATCAACTATTGAAAGTGCTTGTTTAATACCGTCAAAATTAGCCTTACTGCAATACACAGCTTCAACTTTTTGATCCTTTTTCCATAACTATTTTAAAATTAATAGAATTATAGTCACTTGCCCCAAAGTGCTTCCCCACTATCACCTCAGTCACTTGCCTTGTCTTGTTTCCCAACAGAAGGTCCTTCTCTAGTAGGTACATCCACTATTGAAAAAGGAAGTTTTCTTGTGCAAACTCAACAAATTCCTCATCTAACCCCATCACACTGTGACAGTCCCAGTTTATGTCTGGAAAGTTAAAGTCCCCTAACATTACAATTGGTTCTTTGTAAAGATATAGGGTTTGTGGAAAAAGATTTTAAAAATTCTTGAGGTTTTCCAAACGCTCAGTTGGATTAAATTGTAGACCATTCAAGCTTAGATCATGGACAAGCAATCCAACGTCACAACAGCAGCGAGAGAATTGAGAGAAGTATTCAAAAATCTGCAAGAACTTGGCTTGTGCATGCCAGACATGGGGAGGTTTCCTTTTCACAATAACTGACATAATAAGTCTTATCCATGTCAGCACAAAATGTTATCAAAGTTAGTCGTCTAACTCCAAATTGTTCAGAAGGCAAGTAAGAATGAGTAATTAAGTGAAGCCAAAAGTATTTATGTAGCACCTGTCTTGACTTCACAAGGTTGCAAACCATTTCAGACCCAATTAATGACTGGAGCACAGTCCCTATTGTGATGCAAGTCAAATAGCAGCTAATTTACCTACAACATGTACCTATGAGCAGTATTGTATAATCAACGATAGAAGACAATTTTATTTTTCAGGGACAGTGGAGTTGCAGCTTCAGTTTAACAGCTTAGATATTGCTTCCATGTCTTTTGACTGGAGTTGGAAACCACAAGTTTCTGACTCAGAGGCAGGAGTATTGACAGCTTGGCCAAACACAACAGTGTTAAAGTTTTCACACTGTAGAACTGGATTCATGGACAAATGTTTTACTTATAATTCACCCACGTCTTTTAATGGGGTGAATGGGTGATTCACCACCATCATTGCTGGTTTGCTTTGAGTGTTAAGTTGTGCAACAGTTGTAACACATTCTCACTCCAAATCATGGTGTGTGTTAGCCTGTGACCTCCTGTGGGTCTGCTTAAAATAGCAAGAAGGAATTAACTCTGATTCATAATTATTACATGAAGGCAAAATTACTGCCCTAGGAATTTTGGCTTCATCTAGAGCATGGAGCATTACCCATTCCAAGTCGTCATTCATGAAGCCAACAGTTGTATCTGTGTGCATTGAGCTTGGAATTTCAGAGAATATCAGACTCTCTACCCGCACATCACCAGCAGGACATCATGTTGAGCTTGTAGAGGATTTGGGTGAGGGTGCTTCTGGAGTACTGTGTCACCCTGTTATAGAAAGGACATTATTAAGCTACAGAGGGTTCAGAAGAGATTTACCAAGATGTTGCCAGGTATGGAGGGTTTGAGCTATCAAGAAAGGCTGGGACTTTTTTTCACTGGAGCATAGAAGGTTGAGAGGTGAATGTACAGAGGTTTATAAAATAATGAGCTGTGTGATAGAGTTAATGGCAGGTGTCTTTTCCCCAGAATGGGGGATTTCAAGACTAGGGGGGCATACTCTTAAGGTGAGAGGAGAGAGAATTAAAAGAGGTGCAAACTTTTTTCACAGAAGGTGGTATGTGTGTGGAATGAACGTCCTGAGGAAGTTGTGGATGCAAGTATGGCTACAGTGTTTAAAAGACATTTAGATAAATACACGAATAGGAAAGGTTTGGAGGGATATGGGCCAGGAGCAGGCAGATGGGACCAATTTAGTTTGGGATTATGTTCGGCACAGATTGGTTGTACCAAAGGATCTGTTTTGGTGCTGCATGGATCTATGATTGTGTGATTCTATAAGTGAGGCATCATTCAAAGGACATTACTTGCTCCGAGTTTTGAGAAGATTTGTAGCTCAGGTTGAGATTCTGGATGTAAGTTTGCTTGCCAAACTGGAAAGTTCATTTTCAGATGTTTTGTCACCATACTAGGTAACATCTTCAGTGATGGCGTTACCTAGTATGGTGATGAAACGTCTGAAAAAGAACCTTCCAGCTCAGCGAGCAAACCTACATCCAATTACTTGCTCCATTTGAATTGTGTTAACCAGCGACATTAACCTGCTCTTTTCAGTGACCTTGGGATGGAGGGGATTGCACACAGCAGTCCCATGTGACTACAGATTTGTGGTGGTTGACGGGCTCCCAACCCCAGTTGTTTATGTTGTGGAGTCTGTGGACAGTGTATATATTGGTTGTGGGCAGTTCCAAGCCTCTTGTTAGCTAACTGGAAACCCTTTTGCTGTGCTTCTGGTCATGCTTCTGCCCCCATGCTCCTGATCTTTGGCCGTCTGATATGGAGGGTTGTGGGCAGATTGGAAGACCTATTTGTGGCTTTGCTCTTGGGTGTGGTCAAGTTGCCTTTAGTAGATCCAGGCAGCAGGCAATGGAGGGGATCATAGATGACGATTACCTGCCCATGTTTTGTGGCCATGTTCGTGCCCTGGTATTGTTGGACTGAGAGGTGTAGGCACTACAGAGGATAGAGTGCATTATCGCCCCACTAACCCAATTTTGATTTAGCCCTCTCCCACTCTCTCCCTACCTCTCGCTCACCTTCGGTGTGATTGCATTATCCTTACTGGGTTCTACATATAAACTGATTAACAGGAAACATGAGTGATTTGCTGGTGGTGGTTAATAGATGAAAATTTCTGTGGGTGATTTGGCGGTAGGTTGTGTGTGATAGCACTTCCAGCTATAACAAGAAATAAAAAGGAACCTGCTGTTTTCAAATGGAATAATACCCCACTGAACTTTGCAAAGATATCATTCAAAGAATGTGGAAGCAGAACCGAGGTGTGATAAATTGAAAGGGTCAACCAACGGTTTAGCTAAAGAGGTATGAATTAAGGAGAGATTAAAGGAAAACAATCAAAATAAGGCATTTGACAACAGAATGCACTGCTATTAATGGTGAACAAAAGACCGAGTTAGGGAATTTAGGTGTGCTGTGCATTTTGACAAGATATTGGAGATTGGAAATGGACTAGTCCATTGATAGCCCTTAAAAAGAAAATTGAGAATTTTAACTTGAGACATTTTGGGCCCAGGAGACAACTTTTGGTAGTTAGGGGAGAGTAGATCGAGACTATGGGTGTTGCTGCCATTTGTTGTCCATTCCTAATTGCCCTTGAACTGACTGGCCAATTCAGAGTCCAGGTAAGTGCCAAACCACATTGCTGAGGGTCTGGACTTCCCATTGGCCAGACCTGTTAAGGGGCAGCAAATATCCTTCTTCAAAGGACATTCGTGAACCTGATGCATTTTAACAACAATCAATGATAATATCATGGCGCCATTACTGAGACCAGCTTTTAGTTCCAGGTTTTATTCGGCAGATATTTGAACGAGGTAAAGTTTCGAAAGAATGCAGGGTGAGAGTGAAATAAATCCACAGAGGTCGGTATCCTGTCACCAAGTCACCCTTTATTTGCATGTGGAGAGTCTTTGACCCTGCTCCAGCTCCCTCAGAGTCAGCTCTCAGAGTGAGCAGAACCTCTGACACTCACGTTTATATCTGTCAGCTAGGACTCCCTGATTGGACCAGATTAACAGCCCCAACCAGGAAACTCATATTCTATGAGGTCCACCTGGCTAACCTCATTACAATCACTACAGAGAGGACATCAGAGTGGTCAAGTATGGAGGTGGCAAAAAATGAATATTTGACAAGCAACTTGCTGTCACAAAAGTAGTGCAGGGGTGTGTGCAAGAAAACAGTCAGGACTTGAACAGAAGTTGAGAAGTATTCAATGAACCATGGCTAATACCTTTAGTCTCACCCATGTAGGTACAATTAACTCAGCAGAAAATACAATATATGTTGGTTAATCAACCCCAAATTGCTTACACAATAGAGTCATAGAGTCATAGAGATGTACAGCACGGAAACAGACCCTTCGGTCCAACCTGTCTATGCTGACCAGATATCCCAGCCCAATCTAGTCCCTCCTGCCAGCACCTGGCCCATATCCCTCCAAATCTTTCCTATTCATATACCCATCCAAATACCTTTTAAATGTTGCAATCATAGCAGCCTCCACCACTTCCTCTGGCAGCTCATTCCATACATGCACCACCATCTACATGACAAAGTCACCCCTTAGGTCTCTTAAAGAGAGAATGAAAGAAAGTAAGAAAGACAGAAAGAAAGATAAAAAAGAGAGAAAAAAATCAAGAGAAATAAATTAATGTCATAATTTATATAAGAATTTTTATGTTCTTAGGATACCCCCAAAGCACTTTGTAGCCAATGAAATGCCACTAAATCCCTCTGACTGTGATAATAATGTAAGAAATGTGACAGCCAATTTCCACACAGGATATTCCTGCAACAGCCATGAAATAAATTTGTGTTACCATCTGTTTTCAGATGTTGGTTGAAAAACAAACATTGGCTAATGCAAACATGTAAAATCACCACCTCTCCCTTAACTAACACCTAGCATAGTTTAAGTTCCACTCTGGGCTTCAGTGTTTGTTTCTCATCAAAAGCACAGCACATCCAACTGTACAGTACTCCTTCAGGACTGTTAGCCTGGATAACTTCCCAATTTTGTGTCGCGGGAATTGAGTCCTCAATGGTTTGTCTCACAAATGTGCATGTACTCAACTACATTAAGGCTGAACACCCAGTAGCTTGCTGCCCCACAGATCAGGATAGACCAAGTCTAATATTGTTTTGTGTCGAGTTTGCCAATGATTAAACTGCTTGTGTGCTGACATTAGCTACATAAAAGATTGGATAAAAAGTGAAAGAACTGCCGATGCTGGAAATCAGAAACAAAGGCAGAAATTACTGGAAAGGCTCAGCAGGTCTAGCATCATCTGCAGAGAGAAATCAGTTAATGTGTTCGGTTCCCAAAACGTTGACTCTGATTTATCTCCATAGATTCTGCTGAACCTTTCCAGCAATTTCTGCCTTTAGTATAGAAAAATCTGGACTTGTGAGACCTTCCACAATCGAATTGTCCACTAATAGGACTTAACCGGATACAAAATGGAATGCAACACTGGCATGATCAGATGCTGCCAGTACACTGGTGTCTTTGGAATGAGTGGAAATGGAGGGACTATGATGGAGAAGGGAACTTGCTGCCTTTTTGTTATGAAACATGAAGACAAACAGCTCCCCATTTTTGCTTTGGAAGGCTCAAAATATTTTAAATGATTCCAGTTCGTGCTCGATTCATTTTCCAGCTGCACTTCGCCTGGTCTTATGAAACATATCCAAAGCATGAAGACGTGCACTCTAAAGGGAATCAGTCGCTGTATTCTGAGATAGCCTTCTGTCAGCTGCCTGCCATTGAATTCATAAACATAACGGCCCTGGTGTGTTAGTCAATAGATTTAATTATTACTCATGTAATTAGGAACTCATTGAATCTCAATTACACATTAAGCTACAAATCATTCTCAGTTGCAATAGATACTCATTTTGAAAATGCATGTGTTTTCTTGCAATGTGTGTGTTTTTTTGTAAGTAAATAATTGTGTCGTTTTTGGAATTCTAAGTATTGTGCCTGATCGACGTTAAAATAAAAGCGTGTATTAAAGAAGCAAGCTCAACAAAATACCCTTTGATTTGAAGACATAGCTACACAAATATCTTGTAGACAAAACAAGCTTTGATGATTGAAGGGAAAAAAAATACTGCACGGTTGTGGGAATTATGGTTGATGTAGTGTTCTTTCAGCAACTATTCAATCTTGCAGCTGTTTGAAATATGAGACAGAGAGAAAAAAAATCAAAGGAGTGGGATTCGTTAATGGGCAAGGTTTGTGGCAGAGTCTGTTAATATCATGGTTTTACCACATATATAAACAAACTACAGCCAATCATTTTCTTATGCTCTCATCTAAATTTATAATTTTTATAAAAAATCTTTTTATGTATCAATTGCATTTTAAGCAGGGCAGTTATCTGTATGATGTCGTCAAAGAGCCTACAATGGAAGAAGAAGTTCAATAGACTGCCTGTGTGCAAGGCCAGAGCCGTATTAATGTAATGCATTTTCTTTAGAATTAAGTCAATGTTGCAGAGATAAGGGTAGGGTATTCTCATACGAAAATGCATATATTTAAAACCTCAAAGGGAGAGGCTGTTCAGCAGACAGTATCAGTCCCAGAAGACATATTTCTGAGTCAACTGTTGCTCTCGCCCATGAGTCAGAAAGTTTGGGTTCAAGTCCTGCTCCAGAATATTCATAAAAGAAATTTCAAAGCTGATGTTTCAATTTTCTTTTGGTTTGCATGTGACGCTAAACTGAGACTTTTTCTCACGTGGATGTAAAAGATCATTTCAAAGAATAGAAGGGAGTGCTCCCTGTTGTCCTGGTCAACATTCATCCCTCTATCGACATCACTGAAACAAATTACCAGGTCACAGACCTTGCTGTCTCTTGGAAATATGCCATGCGCAGTCTAACTACACTGTAACCAACATTGCCAGTGACTAGACTTTGAAACTGCATCACTGACTGTAAGGTATGGTCGGATGTTGTGAGAGCTACTAAAGAAATAAGTCTTTCTACCAATCTGCGTCTAACATTCTAGGGATGTCTTTCTGTGTGCAAAGTGCCATCTAACCCTCGTTATACTCTCCATGAGATTCATTTCTCTTGAAACAGACAGAATCGTAACTTCTATGGAACAAATTGCCACCAAATCAAAAAGCACTAGCTCGATTTCAATTCCACCCGAAACATAGACTTCAGAGCAGCAGCCTGCGCCATCATTCAATTAGATCATAGTTAATTGGGTTGTGTTCCCAGTCCACATTCCTCTCTGCCTACCATTACTATTGACCCCCTTATCAATCAATAATGTGTCTAATTCTGCCTGCAACAAATCCAATGAACAAGCCTATTCCACCCTCTCTACTCTGCTGAGATCACATATGTTTCGATGAGATCATTTCTGATTCTTCATAACTTCAATGGGAAGCTCAGACTGTCCAGCTTTGTTTCATAGCCTAGTCCCTTCAACCGAGGAATGGGTCCAGTGGCTCAGTTGCTTCTAATGCTGTTTTATCCTTCTGCAAACACAGTGAACAAAACTGTCCTCAGTACCTCACATTGTAGCTGAGATTTTCCATTTTGCAGTAAAGTGTGGGGGCAGGAGGAGACTTATCCTCTGTCCCTACCAGTGAGAGAGCTCACTGGATCGACTTCCCATCAACTAGTTGTTAAGAGCTGACCAGAAAGTTTGCTAGCCAATCAGAAGCCAGTACCATCTGGGGCTTGGACATTATTGCTGCAAGCCTAGTCTTCAGCAGATCCTACACTGAGATGTTTCACTTTTAGGTCTGTTTGGTTGGAGGGGTGTTGCAGGGAGAATGGTTTTGGGGCAAGGGGAGAGGTGTGGCTTTTCGCGGTCTCTCCCTTGCCAAACCCCCTCCACGGCCATCACTGCCCCTGGTCGGCACCAGTAAATGGGATCCCCAAACTAGCAGGCAGGGTGCCCAGGTTTTCCAGTGAGGGAACCAGCCAAATGTTCTGCCTGCCTTACTTTTCTTCCTTACTGGGAGAAATCTTTGCTGAGAATTATTAAATATCCCCTTTAAAAACCAGCCACTATTTCTCTATTTTCCTGGCTATGATTATTGCTCTTGATCTAATATCTTGATGCCTAATGATGAAAATGACAATTCCAGTAGGAAAAGCAGATCAATGATAAACACTAGGACTCCGAGAAAGTTTTCTATGGAATGTCCAAAAAGCCCAACACTTACATTCTCATTTGGTTTAATGTCCCTTTTTTTAACAGGATATTACCATCAGACATGATCTGTTGAATGGCCTCCTTCTGTACTGTAAAATTTTATGATTCTATACCTACCTTGACATCATTTTATCTCACTTG
Source organism: Chiloscyllium punctatum (assembly GCF_047496795.1). Lineage (NCBI taxonomy): Eukaryota > Metazoa > Chordata > Chondrichthyes > Orectolobiformes > Hemiscylliidae > Chiloscyllium > Chiloscyllium punctatum. Next base: position 13,496,168 of record NC_092752.1, on the reverse strand, counting down.
AAAAGCAATCTTTAAAACTTCAAATAGCAACCAGAGTATGAGTCAGTATATTTTTGTTTCAACAGGAAATACTGATGTCATCATTGCCGGAAATAGCATGGAAGACCTGCTGTGCTTAACAAAGAGAAGGTGTGTCATTAATGTTATGGAATACAACACATCAGCATGTGAGAGGCGCAGTGTTTAGTTTCTGACAGGCTAACGAACATGCTTATACAAGTTCCTCCAGAGACAGTGAAGAAATTCACTGAGCGATGTCTAGATTTCTGGACAGTAATTAAACTTCAAGGCTGTTTTGCAGAACTGGAAGCAAGTTAGACTTAGTGTGCATTTGAAAAAAAGGCAACAGGATTACTGGTGTTAATAATGGCTAAAATGTATCTCTCTGATCATTCAAAGTCACTTCATTCGCCATTAGGAAATTAAATGGTCCATTAACCTGAATTAGCCAATGTATAGGACAGAGCAGTGCAGAAACTTCGAGGTTGAAGCTGCCAGATAACTTCAATAAAGGGACTTCATTCAACACTTTTTTCTTCTATAGTATAAATTCTGGTGAGTATTTGCAATTTGGCATTCTTGTATTGGTCCTGACAAGACAAAAAGATTCAAAAGCATGCCTCTCTTTTCAGTACGGTTCACAACACTTTGCAGTGTCTGAACTAGGCTGTAGTCTCTGCAAGTAATTCCTAGACATAGACCAGAGGTATCCTGTATGATAAGAAGAAAGAGCGAGCAAGGGTCTTGATGGGAAAATTCCATCTTTTTATAGATAATTACAGAGGAGGACGGATATTTAGTCCATCTTAATTTATTCATTGGGCAAGAATATAGACCTGGAATTTCATTGGATGCTGCCTGAACTGCTGTGCTCTTCCAGCACCACTAATCCAGTATTTGATTTTCAGCATCTGCAGTCATTGTTTTTACCACCTGGAATTTCAAGAGTCTTTCCATGTTAGAATGGAGCTGAGAAGCTTTTAAATATGGTAAGTGGCAGCAGTTATGGGATCCTCAATCGCAATCCCATCCTGTGGGCTTTTTATGATCCTGGGATAAGGGCTGGAATCAAACCTGCATTCAGCACTCCGGTAATTGACTATTTGCAGGTGGGAGAGTGTAGTTGGGGGAGGGGGGGGAGGGGGGGGGGGGTCACATGTTAAACCAAATCCCTCCCCTTAATTTTATAATATTGAGCCTGTTTTGTTATAAATCATAACATCTCAGAGAGAGCCAGAAACCATTGAGACAACCCCCATCCCAAAAGTGGGATCACATAAAGGAAGTCAGTCACCTACTCCCAGTATACTTTCACCACTACTGAAATACTCACAGAGGCCAGTATCCCGTCACCAAGTCCCCTTTATTTATATGTGCACTGTACATGGGCTCTGACCAGCCAGCTCAGTGCTAGTCCCTAGACTGAGGAGACCTTCTGAGTCTCCTGTTCATATTAGATTAGATTAGATTACTTTACAGTGTGGAAACAGGCCCTTCGGCCCAACAAGTCCACACCGCCCTGCCGAAGCGTAACCCACCCATACCCCTACATCTACATTTACCCCTTACCTAACACTATCGGCAATTTAGCATGGCCAATTCACCTGGCCTGCACATCTTTGGACTGTGGGAGGAAACCGGAGCACCCGGAGGAAACCCACGCAGACACGGGGAGAACGTGCAAACTCCACACAGTCAGTCGCCTGAGGCGGGAATTGAACCCGGGTCTCAGGTGCTGTGAGGCAGCAGTGCTAACCACTGTGCCACCGTGCTCCCCCAACTATCTGCAAGCCAGGACTCCCAGATTAGTGCAGGTTAACATCCCCAATCAAGGATCCAACCATCAATGAGATCTACCTGGCTCTGGTTTCAATCATTTCAGACATTATAGCAAGGATGTGATTGTCCTGGAGAAAATGCAGATGAGATTCACCAGGATGTTGCCTAGGCTGGAGGGTTTTAGTTACAAAAAGAGATTGGATAGACTAGGATTGTTTTCCTTAGAGCAGGGGAGATTGAGGGATGTAACCTGACTGAAATATATAAAATTATGAAGATGATAAATAGCGTAGTCAGGAAGGAGATGACCCTGTTGGTGGTATATCAATGACCAGTGGGGCATAGATTTAAGGTAAGGGACGGAAGGTTTAGAGAGATGTGATGATTTTTAAAATTTCACTCAGAGGGTGGAAGTCTGGAACTCACTGCCTGAAAGTGATAGAAACCCTGACAACACTTCAGAAGCATTTAGATATTCACTTGTAATCCCAAAGCTATAGGTGCAGTGCTAGAAAATGGGATTAGAATAGTTAGGTGGGTTTTTTTTGACTGGTGTAGATTTGATGGGTTGAAGGGCCTTTCTGTGTTGTAGATTTTGCTGACTCTATGGCAAGCTTTGGAGTTCAAAATAAAGAAACTTATTTTTTAGGTTCAAGAGTTAAAAGTAAGTTAGATGTGTTTTTTTGCTGAAGAGATTATTATAAAATTAAGTTCTGTAGAAGTAAGATCATCATTACTTTCGTCATCATTGTGTGAATGCTCCTTTGCATTCAAAACTGAAGAAACATTGTTTTGCAACTCTACTCTAAAAGTCTGTAGTGAAATAAATGCCCAGAGTTCTTTTTAAATTGAAAAAAGAGTTTTCCGCTTAGATTCAAAGGGGTAAAAGCTGTCATCTGCTCCTGGACAGCTTTGATGAACAGGACATCTGGCATGGCTTAGCATAAAATGGACTTTAGTTTCAGCTTCAACAGACTCCATTGCTTAGAGTCCCACTCTAAACAATTTACTTTGTACAGTAATCTCAGTTTATTATTACAGCAATGCTCATTGTGAATACTTGACTGAAATTCAAAATCTCGAGAATCACTCAACTCAGCAGGAAACTGTGCTCACATTTCAAGTGACAGTTTCAAAAGATTCATAAGGGATTATCTGACATTTGCAGTGTAAACTAAATAATTTTTTAAGCATGTAAATTAGCTTGTTGAGCTGGAAGATTTGTTTTCAGATGTTTCATCACCATTACTAGGCAACATCATCAATGAGAATCTCACCGATGATGTTACCTAGTATGGTGATGAAACATCTGAAAACAAATCTTCCAGCTCAGCGACCAAACTTACATACTTATCATCGACCTGAGCTACAATTTTGCTAAAAACAAAACTTGCTTATACAACAGATTGACCATTTGAGAGGATTTAACTTTTTTTTGATTAGTTTTATGAATGAGAGTTTTTTTTCAGTATAATGTTTGTTGAGTAAGAACTCCATTAGATTTGTTCGAAGCTTGATTCTATTTACATCTCCACTTCAAACACATGGTTCCTGAAGTCTTCTCATCCGGGATATTGGGGATTGATGGAGAATTTTTGAGGTGGGCTAGCATCATTGAGGTAAAAACAATGACTGCAGATGCTGGAAACCAGATTCTGGATTAGTGGTGCTGGAAGAGCACAGCAGTTCAGGCAGCATCCAAGGAGCTTCGAAATCGACGTTTCGGGCAAAAGTCCTTCATCATCATTGAGGTGAGTGGCCCTCATCCATCTTTCTACTGCCTCCACAGTAGAAATAGGAGAAAGGTCAGGCATTTTTTGAGAGGAAATGGGTTTGACAGCTCTGAAAGTTTGCCACTGACTCCATTGATGTTTTGGCCCCTATAGTTTCTTCCATTTAGCATAGCAGTTTCTCAAATGATTCCAGGAGTTTTACCTGTACACCACTCTCTGGGAGTCTATTTCAATTGTTAATCACTCTTTGTGTGAAGGAGAACTCATGTCAGCCCTAAATTTACCTTTTACTTTATGAATCTGTATTTCCTTGCTCTAGTTACAGAGTCATGGAGTCACAGAGATGTACATCAAGGAAACAGACTTTGATCTAACTTGTCCATGCCCACCAGATATCCTACATTTATCCAGTCCCATTTGCCAGCATTTGGCCCATGTCGTTTTAAACCCTTCCAATCATATACCCATCCAGATGCCTTTTAAATGTTGTAATTCCTCTGGCAGTTCATTCCATACATATACCATACTCAGCATGAAAAGTTTGCCCCTTAGGCCCCTTTTGTATCTTTCCCCTCTCGCCTTGAGTCTATGCCCTCTAGTTTTGGACTCCCCTCCCAAACCGCCCCCCACACACAAACACAGCCCATGGAGAAGACCTTGGCAATTCACCCTCTCCATTCCCCTCATGATTTTATGAACCTCTATAAAGTCATCCCCTAGCCTCTGACGCTTCAGGTAAAACAGCTCCAGCCTACTCAGCCTCTCCCTATAACTCACCCTCCAATAATTTAACTTGAACATTACAGGTTTACTTTTTCAATATCATTTGTTATCTTTAGCAGATCTGAGCTCTTCCCCCTCCTTTATTTTCTTCCATTCTGTTGTTGGAGGCCATGCTTCAGCTGCCTTGTTCTAGAACTCTGAAATTCCATCCCAGAGCCTCTTTATCTCCCTATCGCTTTCTCTCATCTGTGAAGGCATTACCATTTCAAACAAGCCTTTTGTTACCTCTCCTGCTATGTTGCTCCAAGTTGACGTTTGTTCAATAATAACTCCTGCAAAGTGCTTTATTATGTGTTGTTGTGTTAAAGGCACTCCATAATTTGTTGTTATATCCACTTTATGTCATCACATCCCCTGAGTGTCTTTCTCTTCAGACTGGAAGTGTCCTTCAGGCCCATGTCCTTCCATCCATCTTTGTATCTCAGACTTTGTCAGTTGCTCCCCTATGCCCCATCTCCGCCTTCCTTATTATCCAATAACCAGAACTGGATTGAGTACTTCACTTCGGGATCTAACCGTGACCATGACTTTCTCTAACTTATATTGTACTACCTTGGCTATATGATTCAACAGTCGAGAGTGTGGTGCTGGAAAAGCACAACAGGTCAGGCAGCAGCCGAGGAGCAAGAGAATCAATGTTTCGGGCATAGGCCTTTCATCATTCCTGATGTGCACTTACTGTGCTTTTCCAGCACCACACTCGCAACTCTGATCTCCAGCATCTGCACTCCTCACTTTCTCCTAGATGATTCAACACTCTATTGAGTATGTAATAGTCCTCTGCATTGTTTGAACATAATAGGAGTAATTTTAATTCTTGCCAATGGACAAGGAAAAGAGGACAGTAGTGCGTAGCTCTCCTGCCTCTGAACCAGGAGTTCGAGTCCCATTCCAGAGCTTGTTGTCATTGAAAGAACACAGCGATTAGTGCTGGCAAGTCAATGTCTATCGATACCAGTCAGCAACCTGAGTGCACAGGGAGGGTTTGCAGCAAAAGGGACGTCTTTTATTATTTTTAAAATATACTTTATTCACAAAAAGAACTTTGTATATACATAGTCACAAACACAGTTCGGTTCTGTACAGCAGCGTATCAAAGAAACAAACACACATTGAAGTTTGACTCTATCCAAAACAAACCAAAGACATCTCTTACACATACAAAACTAAATCTACATGCATTTGAGGCAATAGGAGGGTCCCCTAACTGAGCAGACTCCCATTTACTTTCAGTAGGTAGACCTTCAATAAAGCTGCCCCAGTCTTCAGTGGATCCCTCAGGTGTCTTGGCCCTTGGAATGTGCCAGTCTCCAGCAGTTGCTCGGGGTCAACTCCTTGCTCTGGAAGACCCACGAGTTTCAGGCAGACCAAAGAGTATCTGCAGCTTTCTTCCTAACAGCATTCTGGGTGCCTCTACACCACACGGGATACATCCTTAACCCCATCGTAGTTCTTCGAGCAAACAGCTCACCACCATTACCTAGCCCAGGGTAATTAGCGATGAGATAGGACTGCTGGCCACATCCCACCAGTGATAGAAAAGCTGTCAGATGCAAAGGTAACTAATGTTATAGAAGCGTTCAGCCTGTTTGGGGGGAGTGTGGAATGCTGAAAGAACCAACCAATGGGTGTAAAACATATTGTGGATTCACTATCGGTCATTTGAAACCCAGAGATAAGAGTCAGTGTTGCCAGGTTGAGGCATTTAGACTCCTGAGTCATTTTCAACATTGAGGGCACTCCCCTCATGTGTCTGTCTGCTATTATTTTGTTCTTGATGCCCATTGCAGGAGAGTGGCCCCACCACATCAGTGTACAGGGGATTGCAGCAGACTGAGCAAGAGCTGAGCAAAAATCAGAGATTTCCTCCCCTCAGGGCCATTGACCCAGTTGGGTTTATCTACAATTAATCAAACAGCTTCCCAGTCACTTTTCTTTTATTATTAACAGCTGCTTGCTTCCAGAATTATTTTTAACGTGTTAAATTAAAATTTATAGGCTGCTGTGGTGGGATTTGAACTCAGATTGTCATCCCAAGCCTATAGATTACCTGCTCAGTAATGTAAACACGACATTACAGTATCCAATCTGCATTGTTCTTTACCCTTGCCTGCATTATATTACATCTCCCATTGTTCTGCCTACACACATGTTTTGTCCAGCGCTTTCTACGATTTCTGAGCTGCCTCCTTCATTTCCACTGCCCCTCCTCGTTTCAGATCATCTGCAAGCATGACTAATTTGTGCTGCGTTTCTGAATCCAACTCTTTGATGTAAATTGGAAACAGTAGTGGTCCCAGCACAGAGCCCCTGGGCATCCCATTCACTGTTTTCCCACCTCCCCGCCTCCCCACATAACCCCTCTAACAAGCACCCATTGTCTTCTACCTTATAACCCGCTTTCTTAACCGTTCCCAAGATTGATCCTGTTTGGAACATAACTGTAAGCCCTTGAGATGGTCAAAATGTAGTGAAATACTCAAGGATGCTACAGGTAAGGTCTGGGATTTCCTTACTACCTCTTTACCCTTTCTCCAAAACATTCCTTAAAGCCGTCCTCTTCATCTAAAATTTTGGTCATCTGACCCAATATCTTATTGCAGGTTTGGTGTTTTATTTCTTTTACCTGGTTCTTTGAAGAGTCTTTAATTACAATTAATATGCTTTATAAATTTAAATTAAATTTAGTTGTGAGTTACATCTACACAAATGTAAGACTTCCCAAATTACTTCATAGCCAATCAAGTTCTGTTGAAGGGCTGTAATGTCACTGCTGTCATGTAGAAAAAACAGCACTAAGTACACAGCAAGATCCCTCAAACAGAAATGAGGGCATGATCAGCCAATCTGTTTTTGACTTCAATTTAAGAGGTTCTGATTTCACATCTAGACATGTCATTCCAGGGTGATGCTACAGTGCACTGCTGAGGGGACACTACATTTTAGGAGGAGCTGACTTCTCAATGAGACAATGAGTTGAGGTCGCGTCCATTTGTTCAGGTGGCCACAATGGATCGAAATTTAAAAGGGACCGCATGGCTAAAATGTATCTTTGATCCATAAGCGAGAGAGAGATTATCCAAAGAGCAGGAGAATCAATGTTTCGGGGTGATGAAGGACTTACACCCAAAATGTCAATTCTCCTGCTCCTCGGATGCTGCCTGACCTGCTGTGCTTTTCCAGCACCACACTCTCGACTCTGGTCTCCAGCATCTGCAGTCCTCACTTTTGCCTAGAGACAGATTATCTGGTCATTGGATCGTGGGAGCTTGCTGTGCCTAAGTGAGTTGGGAGGCTCGTCCACACCATGACAGTGTGTGATCCCATTGCAGACCACTGACTCCAATGCACTTTTGGTTGCACAGAGTGCTTGACAGGCGCTACACAAATGCAAGTTCTTTCCTTGCGCATTTCAGTTCAAGCTCATTTCTGACCTCATATCGGAATATCTAATCGAGCCTCGATCGCAGTGGCACCAAATGAAAAGCTGGTTCTCAAACCCTGGTGCAATTCCCTGGGGATGCTGCCACCCAGATTCCTGCAGGATGTTGGTGGTTCCCAGTTACTTAGCTCCCTGGTTGGCACCTTGAAAGTCACCACAGAGAACCGTGACGCAATTGCGCAGCTCCAAACTTCAAGGGCAAGATCAGAAACTGAATGCTTGCAGTCAACAGAAACCCACTTAGTAAGGAGTCAGTCAGAGACCCTTGGGTTAGAGTTAAATACGAGCAAGCAAATTCTCCCTGAGCTTCTCACTGCTGCTCAGAGACCAGTCGACAGAGCTGCAGGGGTGACCCATCTCTCTGAGTGAGTTGCTGGCTAAACATTTTGGGAAGAAAAATAACAGGGAGTATGCCCTTTATTGGACGAATACAAGCGCAGGATACAAATTTGCATCAGACTTTACCTTGGCAGAAGGGACAGGCAATAACAGTTTAGAGGCACATTGCTAAAGATGGCACAGGGCTTCCTTTGAAGGTGGCTGGGAGATTAGTCAGTAAAACATGTGATGCCTTGGTCTATATGAGTAGGAGAATTGAGCATAAATGCAGGGAAGTTATATCAAACATGTACTTAAAGTCAGCGTAGGACTAGACCAGGTCTGCTCTCTCACTACAGAGAGACGACTAGTGGTGGTGGTTTAACCTGGGGGGTCACCACATCTCAGCCCAGGGGCAAGATTGAGGAGAGTCCTTCATGGTAAACCTAGCTGCTGTGGGAATCGAACCTGTGTGTTAGTGTCGGTCTCTATCGTAAACGGGTGGCACGGTGCCCTGTGGCACATTCTCCCCGGGTCTGCGTGGGTTTCCTCCGAGCTCTCCGGTTTCCTCCCACAGTCCAACGATATGCAGGTTAGGTGGATCGGCCGTGCCAAATTGCCCGTAGTGTCCCAGGATGTGTACGTTAGGTAGATTAGCAATGGGAAATGCAGGGTTATGGGAATAGGGTAGAGGGGTGGGTTGATGAATGGGATGCTCTTTGGAGGGTCAGTGTGTGTGTGAACTCGATGGGTCAAATGGCCTGCTTCCACAGTGTCGGGATTTTATGGTTCTTTTCTTTTCTATGAAACCAGCCATCCAGGTGGAGATTTTATTGAGATGGGCAAGATGATGATGGCTTTGAGAAAGTGAACAAGGAAAGGTTGTTCCCATTAGCTGACCTTGTTAAGCATTAAATTGGAGGCAAATTCGAGGCTTGGGGGCAAGAGGGACAGGAGCAAGAGTTTGGTTTTAGCACAGTGAGTGATCATGATCTGGAGCTGCTGCCCGCTGGTTGGTGGAAAAGGCAATGGAGTCATAAAGACACACAGCACAGAAACAGACCCTTCAGCTCAACTTGTCCATGTCGACCAGATATCCTAACCTAGGTGAAAGTAAGGACAGCATGGTGTTAGAGATTAGAGTCGAGAGTGAGGAGCTGGAAAAGCACAGCAGGTCAGGCAGCATCTGAGCAGCAGGAGAACTAATGTTTCGGGCAAAAGTCCTTTCCTGAGAAACGTCGGTTTTCCTGCTCCTTAGAGATCCCAGCCTTATCTAGTCCCATTTGCCAGCCTTTATCCCACATCTCTCCAATCCTATTCATATACCCATCCAGATACCTTTTGAATGGAATGACCAATGATTTTTCTTTGTTCTTTCATGGGGTGTGGGTGTTGTTGGTACGCTCTGCATTTGTTACCCATCCATAATTGCCCTTTGGACAGAGTGAATTTGTTGGCCATTTCAGAGGGCAGTTAAGTATTAACCACATTGCTGGGGGTTTGGAGTCACATGTAGGGCACACCCAGTAAAGGAAGGCAGATATCCTTCCCTGAAAGGTATCAGTGAACCAGATGGACTTTTATAATAATCGATATCAATTTCTCAGCCACCACCACTGACACTAGCTCTAAAATCCAGATTTACTGGATGAATTCAAATTCCACCCATCAGCATGGTCTATTTGAACCCTTGTCACTGGAACATTAGCTTACTGTGGCTACAAGGGCGGGTCAGAGGCTGAGAATTCTGCAGTGAGTATCTTATCTCCTGACTCCCCAAAACCCCATTGACAAGACACAGGTCAGGAGTATGATGGAATACTCTCCATTGGCTTCGTCAACACAGTTCTGGTCGCCTCGTTATAGGAAAGAGGTGGAAGCTTCAGAGAGTGTGCAGGGGATATTGAGCAGGATGCTGCCTGGGCTGGAGGGTATGTCTTATGAAGGAAGGTTGAGGGAGCTAGGGCTTTTCTCATTGGAGTGAAGAAGGATGAGAGATGATTTGGTAGAGGTGTACAAGGTGTTGAGAGACGTAGAGTGGATAGTCAGAGTCTTTTTCCCATGCTGCAAATGTTCATCATGAGGGGCCATAATGTTAAGGTGATTGGAGGAAGGCTTAGAAGAGATGTCAGAGGTAGGTTCTTTACTCAGAGAGTGGTGGGTGTGTGGAATGCACTGCCAGCAGTGGTAGTAGAGTCAGATACATTAGGGACATTTAAGCGATAGGCACATGGAAGATAGTACAATGAAGGGTATGGAGGTTAGTCTGATCTTAGAGTAGGATAGAAGGCCTTTCACAAACTTGAGGGCCTGTACTGTGTTATACTGCTCTATGTTCTAACACTCAAGAAGCCCAAAAGTGTTTATAAAAAAGGCAGCCCACTTGATTGATTCTCCAAATAATATATTCACTCCAATGCACGGTAGCACCATCTACAAGATGTCTTGCAGAAATTCACCAAAACTCTTTCGACAGCATTTTACAAACCCACAGCCACTTCCACCTCTATGGCGAAGGACAGCGCACAGAGGAGGACATCACCAGCTACAATGTCCTCTCCTTGCCATTCACTATTCAGATGTGGAACCATATTGCAGTTCCTGCAGCATCACTGACTCAAAATTCGGGAAGTCCCTAACAGCACAATGGGTCTGACCTGCAGCCCAATGACTGCAGAGGTTCAAGAAGGTCAAGGGTGATTTGGAATGGGTAATAAGTGCTGATCTAACCAGAAATTCCTATATCCTGCAAAGGAACAGGGGGAACCTGTACCAATGGAATGAACTCCACCTTGAACCGATCTGGAACCAGTGTTCTATGGAAAAAGATAAATAGGGTCATTACTGAGACTTTAAACTAGTGATTTGAGGGTAAAGGGAAGGGGAAAACCACAAGAAGTATGGTGGTAAATAAAAAGGAAAGCAGCAGGTTAGCATGTGCGCAAGAGGATTTAATTGAATTGCAGACAATGAAAGAAGCAATGGGGAAGGATAACTCAGGAGATATTCTTATTGAAAATGTTGGAATTCCATAAAGAGGGTACAAAAGCTAGCTTAAGAGCATTTTACCTGAATGCTCGTAGCATTCGTAACAAGATAGATGAGTTAACGGCACAAATCATCGAGAATGAATATGATTTACTGGCCGTTGAGGAGACATGGTTGCAATATGGTCATGACTGGGAGTTAAATATCCAGGGGTATCAGACTATTTGGAAGGACAAACAGGAAGGTAAGGGAGGTGGTGTAACTCTGATAGTTAAGGACAACATCAGGGTGGTGCTGAGGGATGATACAGGTTCTATGGAGAATAGATTTGAATCCATTTAGTTGGAAATTAGAAATTCTAAGAAGAAAACGTCTCTGATAGGTGTAGTCTATAAGTTACCGAATAATAATACCCCACTGGGGTGGGCAATAAACAAAGAAATAACTAATGCCTGTAAAAGTGGCGCAACAATTATCATGGGGGATTTTAATCTACATGTCTACCAGGTCGGTCAGGGTAGCCTTGAGGAAGAGTTAATTGAATGTAACCGCGAATGTTTCTCGAACAGTATGTCATGGAAGAGATGAGGGAGCAAGCTATCCTAGATCAGGTTCTGTGTAATGAGAAATAATAATTAATGATGTCATAGTTATGGATCCTCTTGGAAGGAGCAATCACAGTATGGTTGGATTTCGAATACAGATGGGAAGTGCAAAGATAAAATTCAATACCGGGGTCCTGTGCTTAAACAAGGTGAAACAGGTAATTAAGAAGGCAAATGGAATTTTGTCCTTCATTGCTAAAGGGATTGAGTTTAAAAGCAGAGAGGTTATATTGCTGCTGTACAGGGCGCTGGTGAGGCCACATCTGGAGTACTGCATGCAGTTTTGGTCACCTTATTTGAGAAAGGATGTACTGGCACTAGAGAGGGTGCAGAGGAGGTTCACTAGGTTGATTCCGGAGTTGAGGGGGTTGGCTTATGAGGAGAGATTGAGTAGACTGGGATTATATTCATTGGAACTTAGAATAATGAGAGAGGATCTTATGGAAACATACAAAATTATGAAGTGAATAGATAAGATAGAAGTAGAGAGGATGTTTCCACTGTCGGGTGAAACTAGGACAAGAGGGTATAGCCTCAAAATTAGGGGGAGCAGATTTAGGACTGAATTGAGAAGGAACTTCTTCACCCAGAGGGTTGTGAATCTGTGGAATTCCCTGCCCAGGCAAGCTGTTGAGGCTTCCTCAGTAGATGTTTTTAAAGCTAAGATAGATAATGTTTTGAACAGTAAGGGAATTAAGGGTTACAGTGAGAGGATGGGTAAGTGGAGCTGAGGCCATGAAAAGGTCAGCCATGATCTTATTGAAAAGTGGAGCAGGCTCAAGGGGCCAGATGGCCTACCCCTGCTCCTAGTTCTTATTGTCTTATGTTCATATTATAAAATCTAAATGTGGGATAGAACTCATGCACTCTGAGATGGAGAAGCACTGCAAGCAGAAATATAAGCAGAGTTCGGTAAAAAAAATTCATCCAAGAGTGGGTTAAATCTGCACATCCTGGTCCAATTTCTGATTTGAGGTGCCCTGATGTCGTGAAAGGTGCTATACAAATTCAATTCTTTCTTTTCTTCATGAGCACCTGGGATGTTCATTTATCAGGGCATTGCTAACCATGATTAAATATGCAGGTACATCCACAGCGCTGTAGAGAAGAGAGTTCTGGCATTTTGACTCAGTGACGGTGAAGGAATGGCGACACAATTCCAATTTGGGATGAGCCATGGCTCGGAGAGGACTTTGCCGGTGCTGGTGTTCCATGTCCCTGCTACTTTTGTCGTTCACCGCGGGAGACCTCAAGGTAGGTACTGACTACAGAGCTGTATTTACAGTCAGGAAGATCTTGAATATGCAAAAAAGGTTTGTTTAACTGCGAAGACTTGTGTTTCTGATGTGCTTACAACAGAAATGTTCTCATATTGTAAGATGAATTGAAAAGAACCGTGCATGAAGGTGACAGTTCCTCTTTTAAGGACTTATCATCAAAGACCTGAATGGTAACATAAAAGGATGTTCTTTTGGTACGTAACGCGGTATGTATCCATTAAGCAGCTTGCATGTCATTCAACCTATTAATTTCCTTTCAATAATTAAATGTCCTTTGTTTCTCTCTTCCCTTTTATCCCATCCATGCTAACATACTTATTTTCAGTTTTCAGTTCAGTTATACCAGAAACATTAATGTGTCTTTTCTCTTTTTTAATGTATTGTATGTGCTGTGGAACCAATCACTACCAGCAAATGTTGGAGTGGTTTGTTATCACCAGTGCTCCCCTTCTAGGAAGAGAGATGAGATAGGCCGGGAGTTGCTTTTGTTAGAACAGAGACAGCTAAGGGCAGACCTGGCATACAAAGTTATGAGGGGCATAGATAGGGTATATAACGAAAACCCTTTTGCCTCAGTAGAGGGGTCAATAACCAAGGGACACAGTTTTAAGATGAGGAGCAGAAGGTTAAGAGTGAATTTGAGGAAAAGATGTATCACCAGAGTGTGGGGGGCACATCTCTAGAGAGAGGTGGGCACCGTGAAGGATATTGTGCTTTACTTCCCCCTCCAACTCCATTTTGATTTTGTCTCTTCCCTCTCTCCCTAACCCCTCGCCCCTTTGACAGTTTGCATTGACCTTAACGCGCTTTGCATGTAAATAGTTAATTGGCTACATGGGTGTTTTATTGATGATGGCTAGTGTTTAAAAAGGAATAAAAAGATTCAGGTAATTTTGGTGGCGGCAAAGTCACTCAGTTGTGAGTGTGAAAACACTTCTGGGTATGAACAAAGATAAAGCAGACCCAGTATTGGTCGAAGGTGATTGCGCCCTTTTTTAGTGATCTGAAACGCCTTTTATTGTGTTGCACTTCAGCCCCACACTTTTGATCTTTGGGCACCCAGTGTGGGCAGTCCGGAAGACCTCCTCGTGGATCTGCTCCTGGGCCTGGCCAGGCTGCCTATAAACAGGTCCAAGCATTGGAGGCGGGTCATCTCCGCCGACTGCCTGCCCCTCTTCCATGGTTATGTTTGAGCCTGGGTGTCCTTGGAGAGGGAGCACACACAGTCCATCAATGCTCTCCAAGCCCCTAGAGAGAGGTGGGCATCACAGGAGATAGACTGCTTTATTTCCCTCTCCAATTCCATTTTGATTTAGTCCCTACCCCCTCTCCCTACCTAACCCTAACTTTTGTTGGTTCATATTACTGTTATTGGGCTCTAAATGTAAATATGTAACTGGCTATTCAGGTGTTTTACTGGTGGGGGTTGGTGGTTAAAATGGAAAATGGGAAAAAAAAAGATTGGTAATTTTGGTGGTGGTAAAGTCACTCAATTATGTGTGACACAAAGAAACAAAAAAATAGCATTTAAAGAATGGAAACTCAAATTGCCTGGATTGGGCCTTGCATGTAAATTTCTAATTGAGCGTTTCACTGGTGGTGGTTAATAGTTAAAAACCGGAAAAAAGTCACAGTGATTTGGTGGTAGGAAAGCCGTTTGGGTATTTGTAAGGGCACGTCTGGATATAAAACAAAAATAAAATGAAGAAAAGGCAGACCGGCGATGGATCTGCAGAACTCTCTACCTTGGACTCTCTATCATGCACAGACCATCATTACGTATCAATCCCACAATAGGTCCCACAGTAGGTCCCACAGTAGGGTGGCACGGTGGCACAGTGGTTAGCACTGCTGCCTCACAGCGCCAGAGACCTGGGTTCAATTCCCGCCTCAGGCGACTGACTGTGTGGAGTTTGCACGTTCTCCCCGTGTCTGCGTGGGTTTCCTCCGGTTTCCTCCCACAGTCCAAAGATGCGCAGGTCAGGTGAATTGGCCATGCTAAATTTCCCGTAGTGTTAGGTAAGGGGTAGGGGTAGGGGTATGGGTGGGTTGCGCTTCGGCGGGGCGGTGTGGACTTGTTGGGCCGAAGGGCCTGTTTCCACCCTGTAAGTAATCGAATCTAAAGGTCAATACATACAATGTTGCTAATTCATTGAGAATTCATTAATTTTCAACCTGACCCCCATCCCTACCCCCTGCCCCTTGTAGGAGCACTTTTATCGCACAGATTGAGGCAGTTGATGTTGAAGGCTCAACAGCACTTTTACAATGATAGCTAGTGGCATTTACTCTGCAATAACCCACTCACTGTTTCACATGCAACTCCTAACCTCATGATAGCCTGGGTCCAAACGTGAGTAAAAGGCTGAATTCCAAGGGTGAGTTCAGAATCACTGCCACTAATATCAGGCAGGATTTAATCGAAAGTGGCATCAATGAATCCTAGGAAATTTGAACTTATTGGGAACCAGGAGGGATGCCTCTCCTTCAACAGCACCTTTCGAATTCACGACCAATCGTATTGAGAAAGGCAATGGCAAAGATACAAGGCAGTACCATTTGGAATGCCCTCTGAGATTCTAACCATCCTAACTTACAAATATGTCATTGTTCCTTCAGTGTCACTGGGCCAAAATCCTGGAATGCCCTTCCTAATGGCATTGTGGGTCTGCTGACATCAGATAGACTGACATCATCAAGACTTCATGCTGCCTTCTGGAGAGCAAGTGGAGGTGAGCAATAAATGCTGGCCCAGCCAGTGAATGAATGAGGAAAACAAAACAAACTTCATTATTATCGAAAAACAATCCTCTTTTGTAGATACTGTACAGTGGTGTGTCCTCTACCATTAAGCGCAACATAAGTCCAAGACAAAGCAAAGACTAAGGGGGTGAGAGGTGCTTGGTGGCATCCAACTACCTCAAAAAACCCTTACTTGAACCACATACTGGTAGAGGTGGCTGAAACCACAAGGTATTGTGGGCTGTTATCTGGGAAAATATCACAGTATTTCCACTTTGAGTTGCACTTGAACCTCATTCCAAACAGATGTGCTGCACGGAGTATAGAATATGCTCTCCAAATACTGGGGTTCACTTTGCTGGTCAGAGTAACCATTGGTATTTCTCCTCTGGGGTAGGCCCCATTCTAGACTCTGGAGGCCCCCTTAGTATCCTCTAATTAGTGAGTGATGTGCAGTGTGTCGGCTGATGGGTGTGGCTGGTCCTTCAAACCCTCAGCAGCAAGGGCAAGTGGCTCGTGTCGGAGAAGGTATTCCATTGACAGAAACTGTACAAAAGACAATTAGAATCACCTCTTCCTTTGGAAGTGGCTTGTGTGTGAGTCTTGAGTTGGAGCCTGCTCTGAGGCACATGACACCAGATCACTTCCCTAGCTCGCAATTCCCAGTTAGGTTTGGACATGCAAACTTCAAATTCAGGAAAATCTGCTGATACAACGTTAAACCATGCCACGGATTGCAGACAGTTACCTGTGAATGTGAAATCTGATGTTGCTGCTGGTGCAGTTAGCCTATAACACACGTGGCACGTAACCAGGCCACAGCCTTCAAGCTGTAGTTTCCAAATATGACAATCCTCCCTCACCATGACGAGAATTTATTTACAGGTTCATTGCAAGCACTGAGCACTAATGCTTGGCTGTGATAGATCAGAACATAAATCAGTCCACACTGTATCAGTAAAAATGCACAATGTTTTCACTCTCCATGTAATTTGACATTAATCGTATGAATCTGGAACACAAGGAGGCCATTCAGCCCCTCAGACTTGTTCTGCCATTCAGTAAGATCATTGCTCCATTACCCTCGATAATCTTTCCCTTCTTGCTTTTCGAGAATCTATCTACCTCTGCCTTAAAATATTCAAAGGCTGTGCTTCCAACATCTGTGCAGGAAGAACTTGAATCATTTTAAATCATAGATTCATAGAGACGTAGAGCTATACGGCATAGAAACCGAGCCTTCAGTCCAACTTGTCCATGCTGACCAGATAGACTTAATTAATCTAGCCCCATTAACCAGCATTTGGAAGTCATCTGGCCTTTTCTGTTTAATGCTCACTTCCTGTTTGCTGTTTTCCCTCCATGCTATGTCCTAACATGACAGGCAATCCTGTTAGAGATGGCGGCGTAACAGTTGCTTCCTGGTTCTTGTCCATTACATTCTGGAATCAGCCACCCAGGAAATGCAAAGATTGGTTTAAAGTAACAATCTCTATCTCACCCCTGGTCTTTTCTCAGTTTTCTGTCCCATCAGCACAGCAGAGATCAGGAAGTCACTCTGAACAGTAAATCACACTATTCCTTAACCCCAAATGAATTCATTGCATCGGTCTCTTTGTGCAGGGTTTTCTATACAGCATATCATGAGAGGATGAGAATGTTGAATCCTGTCATTAGCTCTCTAGGACCTTCTCAATGACATTCACAGCTGGTCTACTACACTGACCGAGTTGCATCATGCTTTATAGCCTCAATATCATAGAATCATAGAATCCCTACAGTGTGGAAACACAAGCCAACAGCAGGAGGACAATCATCATGCACACTATGGATCTGAAGCAAAGACAGTCCAAAATGAAAGTCCAATCTCAGTTTTCACAGGAAGTTCAGACAATTGTTTTATACTTTGTCTGCCATATTGGTACTGTGCTGGGTTATTCTAAAATATTAACACATCAATTTCACTGGATGGGTGTGGAAATGTCAGTCAGTTTTCTAGCTCATGGTCCACATCCATTTGTTAAGGACCTGGTGCCCTGAGGTAGATGTAAAAGGTTCCTTGACATTGTCTTGAGGAAGAGCAGGAAAATTCACCATGCAATGTTTAGATCAGAGTAGTGCTGGAAAAGCACAGCAGGTCAGGAAGCATCCGAGGAGCAGGAAAAGCGACGTTTCAGGCAAAAGCCCTTCACCAGGAATAGCCATGCACCCTATCTAGTGTGATTACACTTCCCCCAACATTACTGTTTAGTCATTACCACATCGCTGTTTGTGGGATCTTGCTGTGCTCAGATTGCCTGCCGTGTTTCCCACGTGGTGACTGTAGCAGTATTTCATTTGCACTTCACTGGCTGTGGAGAGCTTTGGAATCCATGAGATGCTGAAAAGCACTATGGTGGCAGGCCATTGTCCACTCTTACCCCACTGACAGCTGCTTTGTAACTTCAATATCATTGAATCCCTAAAGTGTGGAAACAGGCCATTCAGCCCAACAAGTCTCAACTGACCCTCCGAAGAGTATCCCACCTAGACCCATTCCCCTACCTATTACTCTACATTTCCCCTGACTAATGCACCTAACCTACACATCCCTGAACACAATGGGCAATTTCCCATGGCCAATTCACCTAACCTGCACACCTTTGGACTATAGGAGGAAACCGGAGCAGCCTGAGGAAACCCATGCAGCAGGGGAGAATATGCAAACTGCACACAGACAGTCACCTGAGGCTGGAATCAAACCCAGGTCCCTGGCACTATGAGGCATCAGTGCTAACCACTGAGCCACCATGCTACCCTGAATTTCTTTGAGTGTATCTAATAGGGGCTTGAACGACGTGGGCGAAATCCTGGAAAATCACTTCAGTAGTTGGAGGAGACCTTTGTCAACACTGGGAGCAACTTGTTGCATTTTCAAACAGTTCCGGGTGTCAAGATGAGATTCTAACTGGGGAGCAGTGAGCTGCTGATTAACATTGGGGTTATTGTTGGTTGCCTGCCTCATTGGCTGCAAATCTCACCTCATGGGTATGCAGTTTCCTACCCTGCTATGAGGAAACTAGTCCCAACTTGAAAGTCAAAGTGTTCATCTGTGCCACCATCTTGGACACCCACCAACAACATCTTAAAACACACTCCAGTGCACCAGTGTACCCACCCAGTGTCCACAGACACTGGCATCTGACAGTTGGCACCTTTCTGAACATTCAGTCACATAAACTCAAGGGCAGCCTTCGATATCAGTCCGGGCAATTGGGAAGAGGCAGTTGGCCACTTCGCCCAGTCAGGATCAGGGTGGTCTCCTCAAAGGGGCTGAGGAGCCAAATGTCGGGAGTCCCATCACCCATTTGACTCTTAGTGCACTGTTTTCTCCTGAAATTACAGAAAGAGAGGGATTGACTGTGGTGGAAGTGGGTGGGCACAGCCGTTAGTGCCATGCAAAGGTCATGCGGTGTTGAGAGGGACGGGTGTTGGGATGGGTGAGAGTCAGCGAGGGAAGCACCAGTGAGAGAGATGGAGCATGAACCTTGGTGGGAGCTGGGTGCTGTAGCAGAAACAGAGTGAGTGTGAGGGAACAGAGAGAAGGTAGTGGAACTTATCCCAGCAAAATGGAGATGATCATTAATCTTCTTCATATAGCACTGGCTGTTCCTCCAGATGGCTGAAGCTTCTTCAACACAGCATGAACAGAGCTTGTCCAGGAGCAAGAAGGTCTTTTAAAGGTGCTATGATGCTGGTCCATTCTGGGATAGGCCAGCAGTGATGAGCTGTACTGAGAACAACAAGTGGTAGAAGGAGGCTAGCACCAGCCGAGAGCGGTGACGAGGGGCAGGGTGGGTAGTTAACGGCGTGAGTCTGGAGGGAAACGACGAGAAACCTCACTCAGCCTCGAGAGAAACCCTCCATGAAACTCAGCAAAGCTGACACTTAGTCAAACAAACAAACCCATTTGACATTTTATAAATGGCAGAAGGAAACGCCCACATTAAAAATTGAGACTTTTTTTTACTTATTGCGCCTGAGGTGCGGGAATGGTGGTTAAATAAGTTTTCAAATTTAAAGCAGAGATATACAAGGTCCACTTTCGACCACCTCAGATGGTGAGGGCTAGCACATGGGGACATAGCTTTAATTTGAGAGGCGATAGATATAGGACAGACGTCAGAGGTAGGTTAATTATTCAGAGAGTAGTAAGGGCATGGAACGCCCCGCCTGCAATGGTAGTAGACTCGCCAACTTTAAGGGCACTTGAATGGTCATATAATAAATATGTGGATGATAATGGAATAGTGTCGGTTAGTTGGGCTTCAGTTTGGTTTCACAGGTCGGCACAACATTGAGGGCCGAAGGGCCTGTACTGCTCTGTAATGTTCTATGTTCTAAAAGGTGATGTACAAATGTAGCAAGTGTAACATGAGAAAACCTTTTACACTCAGCGAGTAATTGGGATATGGAACACTTTGCTTGGAAATGTGTTGGAGGGAGGTTTAACTGAAGCATTCAAGAGGGAATTGGATAGTTATTTGGATAGAAATGGGGTACAGGGATATGGGAAGAAAGAAGGTGATTGCCACTCGGTAATAGAGCTGGTGCAAGCACAATGGGCCAAATGGTCTCCTTCTGCACTGTAACAATTCTTTGATTCCGAATGTGTTAAAAATGCTCCACTCCCTGGGCATTCAGTGTTCCCCATTGGCTTTAATTATCTCTGTTCAATTCTGCTGATTTTTGCTCATTTTGAGGTGGGGTGCACTCCAATAAGATTGTGAGGGTACTTGGATGTAATTTGCCATTGGCAATGTTGGGTGCAATTTCTGGTCTAAATTTGTGTGTTATGTCCAAAAGGTAGCTCCGGGCTCTGGTATTTTAGTACTTGCAGGAACTGGAAAACATACAAAAGTGACTGTTTGAAAGAAAACACTCTTACCATAGATTGCACTCATTCAGGGGCTTCCCAAATGGACTTTATTGACCTGGTGATAATCCCCTTTGATGTATCTTTCTCATAAAGTCTCTCAACCCCTCAACTGGCTTCAAATTTAATCAGGGACAGAACAGATAAGGAGACACAAGGGTGTGTCAAAGCTTGCTTAAAAAGTGAGCAGACTGCTTCTTTTGGGCTGCATGTGTTGGTGACAAATATCTCTCATCTCGCTTGGCAGCTTTAAGCTGAGGATGGAAATGATGGAATCATTCAAATGGAAAGTCTGAAGTAGAGCCAAGCAATAATATTAATCATTTCTCCCACCATCCAATGGGGATAATGAGACATCGACTTTGAGAGTTACTGTACAGAGAGCTTCGAAGTCAAGGCAGCAATAGGTTTGATCCTTGATTTTTACTGTGGAAAAGGACATGGAAGATATGGAATGTTGGAATGTTGGTGACATCTTGAAAAATGTTCAGATTACAGAGGAGGAAATGCTGAATGTCTAGAAATGCATAAAGGTGGATAAATCCCCAGGTCCTGATCAGGTGTACCCTAGAACTCTGTGGGCAGCTAGGGAAGTGATTGCTGGGCCTCTTAGTGGGATTTTTGTATCATCGATAGTCACAGGTGAGGTGCCAGAAGATTGGAGGTTGGCTAACGTGGTGTCACTGTTTAAGAAAGGTGGTAAGGACAAGCCAGGAAACTATAGGCCAGTGAGCCTGACGTCGGTGGTGGGCAAGTTGTTGAAGGGAATCCTGAGGGATGGGATGTACATGTATTGGGAAAGGTAAGGACTGATTAGGGATTGTCAACTTGGCTTTATGTCTCACAAACTTGATTGAGTTTTTTGGAGAAGTAACAAAGAGGATTGATGAGGGCAGAGTGGTGGATGTGATCTGTATGGACTTCAGTAAGGCGTTCAACAAGGTTCCCCATGGGAGACTGGTGAGCAAGGTTAGATCTCATGGAATACAGGGACAACTAGCCATTTGGATACAGAACTGGCTCAAAGGTCAAAGGTGGTGGTGGAGGGTTGTTTTTCAGACTGGAGGCCTGTGACCAGTGGAGTGCCACAAGGATCGGTGCTGGGTCCATTACTTTTCATCATTTATGTAAATGATTTGGAAGTGAGCATAAGAGGTACAGTTATTAAGTTTGCGGATGACACCAAAATTGGAGGTGTAGTGGACAGCAAAGAAGATTACCTCAGATTACGATGGGATCTTGATCAGATGGGCCAATGGGCTGAGAAGTTCCAGATGGAGTTTAATTTAGATAAATGTGAGATGCTGCATTTTGGGAAAGCAAATCTTAGCAGGACTTATACACTTAATGGTAAGGTCCTCAGGAGTGTTGCTGAGCAAAGAGACCTTGGAGTGCAGGTTCGTAGTTCTTTGAAAGTGGAGTTGCAGGTGGATAGGATAGTGAAGAAGGCTTTTGGTATGCTTTCCTTTATTGATCAGAGTATTTTGTACAGGAGTTGGGAGGTCATGTTGCAGCTGTACAGGACATTGGTTAGGCCACTGCTGGAATATTGCATGCAATTCTGGTCTCCTTCCTATCGGAAAGATGTTGTGAAACTTGAAAGGGTTCAGAAAATATTTACAAGGATGTTGCCAGGGTTGGAGGATCTGTGCTGCAGGGAGAGGCTGAACAGGCTGGGACTGTTTTCCCTGGAGCATGGCAGGCTGAGGGGTGACCTTATAGAGGTTTACAAAATCATGAGGGGCATGGATAGGGTAAATAGACAAAGTCCTTTCCCTGGAGTGGGGGAGAGGACATATTAGAGGGCATAGATTTAGGGTGAGAGGGGAAAGATATAAAAGAGACCTAAGGGGCAATTCTTTCATGCAGAGTGTAGTACATGTATGGAATGAGCTGCCAGAGGAAGTGGTGGAGGCTGGTACAATTGCAACATTTAATGGGCATTTGGTTGGGTATATGAAAAGGAAGAGTTTGGAGGGATATGGGCCGGGTGCTGGCAGGTGAGACTAGATTGAGTTGGGATATCTGGTCGGCATGGATGGGTTGGACCGAAGGGTCTGTTTCCGTACTGTACATCTCTATAACTCCATGACCCCAATACTGGATTAGCCAGTCTCAGGATGGATTGTTGTGGAGATTCTACATTTAGGATCTCCAGGCAGAGTGGGAGGTTAGTATGGCTCTGTTTCCTGGTAGTGGAGATGATCTCCCCAACTGGGGATGTGTATTCTAGGTGAGATTGCCTCTCCACCTCCCATGGTCTGTGGAGTAATATCAGACCTACGTCAGGAACATACTCACCGGATGTGTTGCTGGAAGGGTGATGCTATTTGTGGGATCACGGGTATGTGGCTTCAGGGGAGACAATGAGCATTTTTTTCATAAAAGCATCAAAAATCAAAAAGGAAGCAGGTGTATGTAAAAAAGAAATGTTTGGTGTTAGTGGTATATTAATTTTGCTGTTAAGATACACAAGTGAAGGGTGTTAGTTAAGTATTGAGAATGCTTATGTAGGGGCCCTTGTGGTGCAGTGGTAGTGTCCCTACCTGTGGAGTGGGAGACCCAGGTTTAATTCCCACCTGCTCCAGAGGTGTGCAATAAAATCACTGAACAAGTTGGTATAGAAATATCTTTAGTACACTTATAAAGAGGAAATAGCAAGTCACCAGTTTGTGGCTTGTTCCAAGACCTGGCCAAAGTGGTCATTAGTAAGTCCTGGTAGTGGATTATCAATTGGGTATGGGGGTCATTAAACCAACTACCTGTTTATCTTCCATGGTCACGTGTCTCCTTGAGGAGCATGTGGTATCCAGTAACTGGTGGGCACCCACCGGGTGTTGAGGTCCATCATAACCCCATAACAACACAACATTTTAATTTGAATGAATAAATTTCCTCTGAGATTTTGCCAGTCAAGTGCACTTTTAAGGAACTGTCACCTATTTAATATGACTGAATTTGGTTTGGTTGTTTCGATTGGTTGATTAAAAACTATAAACAGGGATTGTAGGAATATTGGGATAGTAAGTCAGAGGCAGACAAATGAATTGTTGCGTTATTCAAATAAAGGACTTGTCAAGATTTCTGCCTGGATTCCTTCTTCAGCATCAGGCTCATAATCCATTCCTAATGATTTTATTTTTAACATTATTTCTTTGTGAGATATGGGAATCGCTGGCAAGGTCAGTGTTTATTACACATCCTTTATTTGCCCTAGAGAAGGTGGTTCTGACAACTGAATGGCTTGAAGGGTAATAGTTAACTGGCAACCACATCATGGTGGCTCTGAAATCAAAAGTAAGCCAGACTGGGTAAAGATGGTACATTTCCTTCTTTAAAAGACCATTTGTATTTTTAAAACAAGAGGATATTGTTTTGTGGTCACTGTCACTAGTGTAGGCTTTTAAATTCCTGATTTATTTGATCAACTGAATTTAAAATTGTCAGCTGTAATGGTGGGATTTGGGCTGATATTTCTGGATTATTAGTACAGACCTCTGCTTAATGTACCGGTAATGTGTGTTTGTCATGGATATGGGAGGACTTTCAAATCTCTTTATCATTTTGATGAGATTGTCCTCCAACCTGCTAGTCTCAAGTTGACCTTATGCAGCCTTTCCTCATTACTTAACACTTTAAATCCATCCACCATCCTGGAGAATCTTTTATTGCATTCCCTTCAGAGCCGATGTGTCTTTGCAAAGGTGCGATGTGCAAATGGTTCCTGACCTAAAGCTCTGTACAACTAAAAGCATAACTTCCTTAATTTGTATGGCATCCACACCTTAAAGGCAAGCATTCCACCAGCCTTCTTTGGAATGGATCAGACCACAAGATCAGAGAATCATAGAGTGATTATAGTAGAGAAGGAGGACATTCATTTCACTGTGTTCATACCGGCTCCCTGCAAAAGCAATTCAGCTAGTTCCTCACCCCTTGCCTTTCTCCTGTGGCCCTGCAATATTTTTTCTCTTGAGATCATTATCCCAAAGCCTTTTAAAGCTATGCTCGAATCTGTCTTCACCGCAAACTTGGGCAGTGCATTCCAGACCTTAACCACGCACGGTCGTTTGAACAGAAGACTTTTTCCTTATGTTGCCTTCGATTCTTTTGCCATTCATGTCAGTGTTCGGTGTTCTTGCCTTTTATTTACTTTTTCTAAACTCAGTCCAGCTGAGCTCTCGGTCTCTTTGCCAAAACCTCACATGGGACTGAGTCGAAAAGGAAAGAAGATTGGCCGTAACTAATCTGGAAGGAGACCAAACACACTGACAGTGATGGTTGTGCCATCACATTCTGAGCTTAGTTGGCCTAAAACCTCATTACTGAATCATTCAAACCTTGAAGAAATCCCAGAAGAAGGTGTCTTATAATCCATGAAAGAAAGAGTTACAATGTCATGCATATACCAATGTATTCAATTTTATTATAATAAACCTCACAATTTTTATTCACTTTCCACTGGTAATTTTCTGCCTCTCTCTTTTGTTGAGATGACAATGATCATTAACAAGATGACGTGATATTTCTAGACACTAGAAAGACTTTGCAGCTCAATCCTGAAATTCCTTCATCTTTTGTTTTCAGAATCTAGTATCTGGTTGTAGGATAAACAGTTTTCACCTCCATCACAATCTTTGGAAGCCCAGTCACACATATAGAGTCATAGAGTCATAGAGATGTGCAGCATGGAAATAGACCCTTCGGTCCAACCCGTCCATGCTGACCAGATATTCCAACCCAATCTTGTCCCACCTGCCAACACCTGGCCCATATCCCTCCAAACCCTTCCTGTTCATATACCAATCCAGCTCCTTTTAAATGTTGCAATTGTACCAGTCTCCACCACTTCCTCTGGCAGCTCATTCCATACACGTACATGCATGAAAATGTTGCCCCTTAGGTCTCTTTTATATCTTTCCCCTCTCACCCTAAACCTATGCCTTCTAGTTCTAGACTTCCCCACCCCAGGGAAAAGACTTTGTCAATTTATCCTATCCATGCCCCGCATGATTTTATAAACTTCTAAAAGGTCATCCCTCAGCCTCCGACGCTCCAGGGAAAGTAGCCCCAGCACATTCAACCTCTTCCAATAGTCCAAATCCTCCAACCCTGGCAACATCCTTGTAAATCTTTTCTGAGCCCTTTCAAGTTTCACAACATCTTTCCGAAGTATAGAATCATGCAGCACAGAAACACACCCTTCAGCCCAACCAGTCCATGCCAACCATAATCCCAAACTAAACTAGTCCCGGATTTGGAGGTGCTTGTGTTGGACTGGGGTGTACAAAGTCAAAAAGCACACAACACCAGGTTATAGTCCAACAGGTTTATTTGGAAGCACTAGCATTTGGAGCGCTGCTTTTTCATCAGGTGGTTGTGTGATGAAGGAGCAGCGCTCCAAATGCTAGTACTTCCAAATAAACCTGTTGGACTATAACCTGGTGATGTGTGATTTTAACTAATCCCACCCTGCCTGTGCTTGGCCTATCTCCCTCAAAACATTTCCTATTCATGTACTTAGCTAAATGTCTTTTAAATATTGTAACTGTATCCACATCCACCACTTCCTCTGGAAGTTCATTTCACACACAAACCACTCTCTGTCTAAAAACAATTGCCCTCATATCTTTTTAAAATTTTTCTCCTCTCACCTTAAAAATATGCCCCATTATCTTGAAATCCCCGACTCGAGGGAAAAGACATCTGCCATTTTCCTTATCCATACCCCTCATGATTTTATAAACCTCTATAAATTCAGCCTCCTCCAATCCAGTGAAAATGTAAAGCAGTTTTTATTATCAGTCCTAAATTTGATGCAAATTACTCTTAACTTGTGTCCTTTTGTCCAATTTGCACAATTTATTTAAAAATAGTATTTCAGGTTTACATTTTCCATTGGTTGGAGATACTATTATATGCACAAAGGAAACACAGTATGGAGGAAGTGAAACTCTGAGGAATTTTCCAGTCATTCTTTCTCACTTATTTCTATAAAACATGCCCTCTTTTTAAACTGAGAACGCATCTCTTGAATAGGCACTTGAAAAGGAGATAAAATTGCAGGCCCAGTGATGAAAGAGCAGGCTGGTGTAGGATTAATTGGTCAGCTCTTTGCTGGGACCAAATGGCCAACTTCCATGTTGTATGGACCCCCGACTCTGGGTATTAGTCTTGTAGCTGATCTGCCTCCAGACCTTGTCTGTGCCCCTTGCATCTCAGTGACTAGAACACAGGGGGCTGTCTGAACTGAGTTACATACAGTTTGATCATTGAGTTCCACAATACTGTTTCGCTTCTTCCTGTTCAGAGTGTTAGTGGCCAAGCTGAGTGTTACTTTGCTTTGGTTGGAATGTTTTGTCTCTGCTAAGATTTTTCAGTTTTCGTCAACCTTTCCCCAGTGATTACAACAGTAAGTAAGATGTCTTTAACAAACTTATTCATTACCAAATAGACGATGCAGTGTTATCCCATTGCAGACGTTAATTTCAGGTATCATTATTGCAATGAGCAGAATGGAAGTAATCCCTAGAGAATAGATTGTAATTTGGGTTTGTAATGAGTGAGTATGTTGGGGTTTTCTCTAAAAAGATACATGGATGTGGATTTGATTTTGCGACTATGTATTAATTAATGCGACATTTCAATTATTAGTTTTAATCTTTGACTCATTTTTAAGTTGTTTTTAAATCTATTTTTAGCTTTCCCACCCAGATATTCATTCAACATTCGGCAATTGGGCACATGATCTAATTCCTGGAAACTGCCAATTCTTTGAGGATTGCAAGAAGAGTCTAGGTGGCCTTGTTCGTGGATTACATTGGTAGTCTACCAGTTTGGAAGCCCATGGAACATGCTTGGCACCTTTCAGGGGCAGTACCATGGGTAAGTGCTTTGTTGCATCATACAGCAACAACAGCGGGCATTTATATAGCAGCTTCAGTGTAGAAAAATGTTTCAAGGAGTGCAAGTCAGACAATGTTGACACAAAGCCAAAACTATTCATATAGGAATTACATTAAAATAGTGCCTTTAACAGAAGGAAATGAGCCAAGGTGCTTCACAGGAACATTATAAAACAAAGCATGACACAAAGACTCAAAAGATATATTGACAAAAATCTTTGTTCAACAAAGTAGGTTTTAAAAAGTGACTCAATGGAGGAAGGTGAGGGAGAGAGGCGCTAGAATTTACATTCTAGACAACCAATGGTGGAGCAATTATGATTGAGGATGTACAAGATACCAAAGTAGAGTCGCAGATTATTACAGAATGGAAAATTGCCCTTCGGCCCACCACATCCCTGCCAGTCATCAAACACCTATGTATTATCTTCCCATTTCCAAACACTTGGCCCATAGCCTTGTACGATATGGCATTTCAAGTGTTCATCTAAATATTTCTTAAATGTTGTAATGGTTCACACCTAACACACCCTTTCAGACTCCGAGTTCCAGATACCTGCCATTCTCTGAATGAAAATAAATTCTCCTTAAAACCCCTCTAAACCTTTACCTTAAATTTATCATCATTGCATTTTATTTAATTCATTTTTTATTTAATTAATTTGATTTTAAATTTACACCCTCTGCTAATTGACTTCTTGCAGAAGTGGGGAGAGTTGAAGCATGGAGGAATTTGTAAACAAGAATAAAAAGTTTGAAACCGAGGCATTGTTTGATCAGGAGCCAATGTAGGTCAGTGCAAGCACAGGATTGATAGGAGAATGGGACTTTTAACGCATTTATTGCATGAAACTTGGTAACCAGCTGATACCATGAGGGTTACAGAGGACATGACTCCACCTCAGATAAACTGAACCTTTTCCCAAACAGACATTTTATGCGTTGGACAAATATAGAAAAGCAATTAATTATTGCAAGCCAATGTTTGCACATTCGCCCTCATGAAATATCGACTTGTTGAAAAGGACTATTTGTACCTTTTCGAAGTAGCTGAGTTCCGTGGAATAAATTCTTCTATTTCTGTTAGTTAAAACCGACACTGTCCATCAATTCCGAATAATCATCAGCCTGAGAGAGGAAGTTTAAAAATGCACGAAAACAAGGCAGCAAACACTAAGCAGGGCCCGAAGGGAACTGGGAATAAAATGGCAGCAAAAGGCAGTGAGAAACAGAGGAGCTCAAAGACGGAGAATCTACAGATTGAAGAAGCAGCCTCACTCCTGAAATTGGCATCTGGTCCATGGCTGAAATCAGCAGCATCATTATTGTTCATGATATATTTGAGCACAGCCACTTGGCCTCACAGAAGACAATACTGAGCTATCCTCTCTCGGGATATCCAGACCACAGTGTGTCCACTCCTGCCCCAGGGAGCTGACCAAAGAATGACATGTCAGCAGGGACAATGGCCGGGACCAAGTTACACCAATTCCAAGTGAAATTCCGCACTGTACTGAAAAGAACACAATGCATTCTCAGTGGTGCAGCACCGGACAGTGGAATCTTTTGATCACAGTCCAGTTTACGTGGGGAGGGTGTTCACAAGTTGAGGCAAAGATCCTGCTGTTCTGATTATTCCACTGTTTGAGACCATTGTCAAACTCAATGTGCTAATGACGAAGTGCTAATATATCTATGGACTGATACACTTCAGCTTTTCATATTTGGTTTCCTCATAGGAAATCAGATTCCAGAAGAGCTTTTATAGATATGAAACCTCTTGGCAGAAGAAAAGACAGAGATCAGCAGTGAAACAACAGGAATTGTGACATTTCATACACTGCGGTTACAGGAGGAGAAAAACACAAACAAAACTATTATCTTACAAATATGTGCAAAAGACACTGAATTAACTAAAAGTCAGCAAAAACAGAGAAGGATTTGTTCTGGCAGATTATTCCCTTCCCATCATTAACTGAAAGGTGAGAGCATTAACTTTACTCATGACATTTGTATTGTGGCTGAACATAGTGAGGGTCAAACTAAATGGCCAACACCCTGGTCAGTTTGGTGGCTAGGGACATATAATCGGAAAGGAAGGTGGTGGGTAGAAACCCTGCAGCCTTCCATGCTCCATCCCAATCACAGTCATGTTGGCAAAGCTTGTGGACAATCTTGGAGAAAGTGAGGACTGCAGATGCTGGAGAGTCAAGAGTGGAAAGGTATGGCGTTAGAAAAGCACAGCAGGTCAGGCAGCAGCCAAGGAGCAGGAGATCGACGTTTCACTTATGCCCAAAACATTAACTCTCCTGCTCCTCAGATGCTGCCTGACCTGCTCAAATTTTCCAGTGCCACACCTTTTGACTTGTGGACAATTTTCCTATTCTGACAATTGAACCATTAAATGGGTCATTGATGTTCAGTTAAGAACCCCATCCTGTTGGTGCTAGAATTCATCCAGTAGTGAGTAGGGAGTTTGCCTTTGGGATAATTTGCTAACCGTTGATGGTCAGATGTACATGTGACTCCAGTCCAGTCATGTGGTCAGAAACTGTTTGTGTTTAATGTACTGGGTAAGATGGTGCCTGCTTAGTTCAGGATCTGTAAACTGTACCTTTAGTCACAGAGAGTCAGTGGTTGGTTCAGCACAGCACTGAGAGAGAGAGAGACAGAGACAGAGACAGAGAGAAAGAGAGAGAGCTGCATTATGGGAGGATCTGTTCTTTAGATAAACTTGTTAAACTATGCCTGCCCTACCTGCGTAAAAGATCCACTATTTGATGAAGAGCAGGATAATTCATGAGCATTCATCTCGCAAACATCAGGCATAAAAGGACTCATCCTTAATAACTTTCAATACAGGTTAGATGCTATATTTGTCTGAATATTGAGAATGACTATACCTAAAATTAATTAATTGGCTGTGACCTGACATTGAACATAATGAGGATGTGAGAGTAAAGAAATTTCAGCAAATCAGAAGGTTGTGGTTTTAAGGTACAGCTCCAGAGACATAATCCAGGTTAATATTTGACAGCGATGAGCAAAATGTAGGGGGCACCATGATTTTTGGATGAAGTAATAAGTTGAGTCGACGTTCCACACAAGTGGGTGTAAAAGAAAATCCAACAGCCATGATCACACTGATACGGGTGATGTAGACATTGTCACATTGCTGTTTTGGGATTGTGCTCTGTGTAAGTTGGCTACAAATTTTCCCTCCAATATTATAGCAGCCACACATGAAAAATATATCATTGGCTATGAAGGAATTTGTGACATTTTGAGGTCATGACATTTTGTGAGCATCACTAAAAATGAAAGTATTTCCTTTTGTGTGGGTACACCTTTGGGCATTTTGTCATCTGTGGGTCAGATGGTGACACACTGAATTAGAAACTTCTGAGTTCAAGTTCCATCCCAGACTGGAGCCCAAGAATCAAGGTTGACACTCGATACTCTACTGAGGGAGTGCTGTCACTGCTAAAATCTCGAATGTGTCTATATAAATGCAAGTCTTTCTTTCTTTCTTTCATCAGCCATCCTGACTTTGACAGAAAAGGGACTATGGCAATTGATCAACGTTTCTCAAAGCTGAATTGGCGCTGTGATTTTTCATGCAAGACTTGCAACAAATAAGAAAAGGGAATGGCCTTTTGAATATATAGGAGGGGTCAATAGGAGTTTGTGTTTCTCTTTTAGCTGTGGGCAGTGAGTTCCTATTGAGTGATCAGTCGAAACTGCGGCTATGTTGTTTACAACTGAAGGTTACTGCTCCAAGAGACATACAATCACTCACTGTGCCTCCCTCCCAGCTAAAACAGGTCTGGCTTTATTTAAAATCCTTGTTGACAATTTTTATCACCCATTTTAATATTTTGTACACAGGATGTGGGAGTTGCTGGCCAGACCAGCATTTATTGCCATCCCTAATTACCCAGAGAGATGGTGCTGAGCTGCCTTCTTGAATGTGGTGTTGACATTGTTAGGGAGGGAGTTCCAGGATTTTGACTCTACAGCAGTGAAGGAATGATGATATAATTCGCAGGACACTGCAAGGCTTGCGTGGGATCTTGTAGAAAATATTGTTCTTATGCATCTACTGTTCTTGTCTTTCTAAGTAGTACAGGTTGGATGGTGTTGTTGGAGGTATCTGGTGAGTTCTTACATTGCATCATGGTGGGCAGCATGGTGGCTAGCACTGCTGCCTCACAGGACCAGGGACCTGACTTTGATCCCAGCCTCAGGTGACTGTCTGTGTGGAGTTTGCATGTTTACCCTCCCTCCCCCCCCCCACCCCCCACCCCCAACCGTGTCTGTGTGGGTTTCCTCCCACAATCCAAAGATGTGCAGGTCAGGTGAATTGGCCATGCTAAATTGCCCATAGTGTTAGGTGCATTAGTCAGGGGTGAATATAGGGTAGGGGAATGGGTCTGGGTGGGTTACTCTTCAGAGGGTCGGTGTGGACTTGTTGGGCTGAATGGCCTGTTTCCACACTGTAGGGAATCTAACCATCTAAATGTTGCACACTGCAGTCACTGGGCATCGATGATTGAGTAATAATGATACTTTTTTAGGATAGATTTACTTAGCTTTCCCTGTATTGCATTCTTCATGTGTCTTCAACGTAGATGGTAACTACCTTAAGTCCTCCAGCCCATGAGCAAACTGTGGATGAAAATAAAATTGAAGGACTTTATGTGGGGATGAATTTTCCTAGAATTTGGCAGTGTAAACTTCAGAGAGTTTCATGGAGGTTTCTCTCCCTGACCCCTAATGGCTTTTCGCACTGCTAACTTCATTAGGTATGCACCGTATCTTCACAGTTCACATCAGCTCATGAGGAGCTCTCCCTTGCCAGAACCTTCTGGCATTCCTGACACCAATGCCATATTAAATTCCCAGCTGTGCACCAGTTCAATGGCTGTATGCCAGGAATTGCCTTTCACTGTTGGAAAACATCAGGAATTGGGCGGAGTGATGGCTCAGTGGTTAGCACTGCTGCCTCACAGTGCCAGGCCTCCCCCCCGGATTTGATTCCAGCCTTGGGTGGCTATCTGTGTCGAGTTTGCACGTTCTCCCTGTTTCTGCATGGGTTTCTGCCAAATGCTCTGGGTTCCTCCCACAGTCCAAAGGTGTGCAGGTTAGGTGGATGAGCCATGGGAAATACAGGGGATAGAACGGTTGGGTCTGGGTAGGATGGTGTTCAGAAGGTCAGTGTAAGCTCGATGGGCCAAAGGGGCTCTATCTGTACTTTAAGAGATGACTGAATAAGGAAGAAAGTGAGGACTGCAGATGCCAGAAATCAGAGTCAAAAAGTGTGGCACTGGAAAAGCATCCCCAGTCAGGCAGCATCCAAGGAGCAAGAGAATCAACGCTTCGAGCATAAACCCTTCATCAGGAATGACGCTGATAGAGGCAAATTGGCACCAAGATTCATGTGTAGGGAGCTGGAGAGCAGGACCATCCTCTTTTCCCATGGACTGTCAGAGCAGACCCTGATGCCAGACCTGGCCTGCCTGTACTGGGAACGTTTTGAAACAAGGTTTACTAGACTTCTGAAGAAGGGTCACTGGACCTGAAATGCTAACTCTGTTACTGTCTCCACAGATGCTGCCATGGCCTGCCGAGTTCCTCCAGCAATTTCTGGTTCAGGTCATCAGCATCTGCAGTTCTTTGTTTTAGTTTAAGGAATAATACCTGGAATGGGTCGGCTCTCTGAGGGGGAAAGATTGGCGAGGCGAGGCTTATACCTGCTGGAGATTAGAAGAGTAAGAGTTGATTTGATTGAAATGTAAAAGCTCCTGAGTGACTTTATGAAGAGGGTACGTTCTCTGGTGGTAGGAATATTGAACTGGGGGTCACTATTGTTATGGACTAGGCTAGGCGACTAATAACATTCTGAAGTAGACAGCCCAGACCATAACTTTGCAATTAGTTTTGGTAAGTATACAGTGAAAATTACCCGGATTAAGTTAGTGAGGTTGACTACTAGATTTTAAAACAGACAAGAATGTATTCACTAAATTACACAATGAAAGACAAGGAACAGAATAAAGAACTCCTAGAGAACTCAGTCTATCCAAACTAGACTAAATAATGCTGTTCCAAATATACACAACAGTCCCAATAAGCAAATCCCTTTAAAGACCAAAATAAATGGAACACATGCTTACAGGTTGAAGTTGAGGGCAGAAGGAGAGAGAAAAGTTCCACACAGCTCATTGTTGACTGAACTAAGGTGGAAGGTGATGAAGGAGCAGCACTCTAAAAGCTTGTGATTTTAAACAAACCTGTTGGACTAGAACCTGGTGTCATGTGACTTCTGATTTTGTCCACCCCAGCCCAAAACCAGCACCTTCACATCCCGCCTATTGAGAGAAAGCAGAGTTAACATTGTGGGTCAAGTGATCAGTTTGAAGAAGGATCACTGGATCTGCAATGTCAACTCTGCTTTCTCTCCACAGAAGCTGCTGGACCTGCTGAGCTTTTACAGAAATTTCTGTTTTTGTTTCTGATGCCCATCTCTAGTTGACTTGAGACGGTTTAAGAACATGAACATAAAAACTAGGAGCAGCACTAGGATTTTCCAGTGATTTCTGTTTATTTTTCTGATTTCTAGCATCTGCAGTTCTCTCTTTTCAGAAAAGGGCATATGTGATATCAGCCAAACATATAAAAACTGCTTCTTTGTTTCTCAACTAGACATGGTCTTTATTTCAATGCTGCGGCATGCTTCTTGCTTCAGGGTCTACTGATGATATTTCAATTACAGAAACATTGAGTAGCAAGAGGAAACACCATCTAAACACGCATTTTAAAAGTCCATTTCCACTCATGGTGTCTCTGTGTTTGAACTTAACAAGCTGGGAGTATGTCAGTAAGTAAATGATTTGAGCTGGTCCTCAAAGGATCAAAGACATCTCTCTCCATTAGTGAGATTCCACATACAGTAACTTGAAGGTTACTTGTGCACAGTGATGGGGCAAGGCAAAGAGGCAGGTCTGTATGCCCCATCATAATCAATCTAGAGAAAGCAGTATGATCACAGGCACCTCAGCACCAATCGCATACAAGTTCAGAGCACGTTCACTTTAAAATGAAGTCATATATTTAAAAGATATGCCTGAAAAATTGATTCTCCTGCTCATCGGATACTGCCTGACCTGCTGTGCTTTTCCAGCACCACACTCTTGACTCTGATCTCCAGCGTCTGCAGTCCTCACTTTCTACTTATATATTTAAAAGTATAATGTAAATAAATCCATTAACTTGGATCATTTTGGATTGGTTTTCTTTCTATTTGCAATTTGGGCAAAGCAAAATGAGGGGAGCTGTTTCTTGACAGCGGAATATATTCTGTCCATCAATGTCAGTGTAAGGTCCTCCTCAGCGCAAGCTCCTCATCTGCCATATTGTCAGTGTGTGCAGCCAGTTCAGGGCAGCTCCTGAAGCCAACCCTTGTCCAGACTCACTACAGTATAGTAAATACTAGTCTAGGGGCATGATTGTTGTTTAGGGGCTTACCATCATGTTGAGATGCAGGAGGTCCCGGGTTCAAATTGCAGATGAGCCCTCGATTTGTGCCTTGGGGCAGCATGGTGGTTCAGTGGTTAGCACGGCTGCCTCACAGCACCAGGGACCTGGGCTTGATTCCAGCCTCAGGCGACTATCTGTGTGAAATTTGCACTTTCTCCCCATATCTCCAGCACCACATTCTTGACTCATGAGTGTGTGTAGCAGATGCTTCTACAACTGGTTGTGCTTTAATCTGAGTGTCACTACGCATCATGTAAGGAGAGAAGTTGAGAAGTAGGAACCGTCATAGAAACCTCACCCTGAGTAGGAATTGATGGCATCACTCTGCTTCGCAAACTACCCATCCATCCAACTGAGCTAACTGATCCTCTACAATAAGCATCGAAACCAGTGGTGGATTAGATACCATTGCAGGGATTGTAACATAATGACAATAATATATGGTTTGAACAAGGGGTATTCAAGAGCTCAAATTGTGTTGAGGAGTTCCTTCTGAACTTTTGAACAGGTACACTTTGCCATTCTTGAAATAACTCCTTTGATCCTAACCAGACAATATTCCTCATGAGTGCATGCTTTGTTCATTTTTTTCTTGAGATAGGCATCATTGAAAATGCCTGAACTTGTTGTCCATCTTTTATTTTTCATGATTTGAGAAGCTTTTTAGTCCTTTTCAGAGGATGTTTAGGCAACATGACAATTGATCTGGTGTCATATGTAGGCCAGATCTTTCCTCAGGATATTCTTCAACTAGATGGATTTTTATGACAAACAATGTTGGCTTAATGTCATCATTGTCACTAGTTTTTGATTCCAGACTAATAATTTGAATTCACATTCAATCTGTCTCCCCGGGATATTAGTCTTGGTCTGTGAATTACTAACCCAGTGACACTACCAACATGCTACTTAAGATTGGAGAACCAAGAGTTGTGAACCAGGGAAAGGAAACAGCAGGGAACATAAGAGTAGCATCCAACAATGAGTTAGTGACAGGTAGTTTATGAAAACTGAAATTGAATATTTTGGCTTAAGTTGAAATCAGATCACCACCGGTTCACATCTGGTTTTGTTAAATTTAAGACCGAGATTTGACAAAGGATGTTAGATCACGGTGGCTGCTTCACAGTGCCAGAGACCCGTGTTCAATTCCCGCCTCAGGCAACTGTCTGTGTGGAGTTTGCACATTATCTCCATGTCTGCGTGGGTTTCCTCCAGGTGCTCCAGTTTACTCCCACAGTCCAAAAATGTGTAGGTTAGGTGAATTGGCCATGCTAAATTGCCCATAGTGTTAGGTGAAGGGGTAAATGTAGGGGAATGGGTCTGGGTAGGTTGCTGTTTGTAGGGTCGGTGTGGACTTGTTGGGCCGAAGGGCCTGTTTCCACACTGTAAGTAATCTAATCTAATCTAATCTAATCTGTGTGGGTTTCCTCCGGGTGCTCCGGTTTCTTCCCACAGTCCAAACCAACGTGCAGGTCAGGTGAATTGGCCACGCTAAATTGCCCATTGCCCAAGGTGCATTTGTCAGAAGGAAATGGGTCTGGGTAGGTTGCTCATCAGAGGGTCGGTGTGGACTTGGGCCAAATGGCCTGTTTTCATGCTGCAGGGAGTCTAATCTAAATAGAGTCATACAGTCATAGAGATGTACAGCATGGAAACAGACCCTTCGGTCCAACCCGTCCATGCCGACCAGACATCCCAACCCAATCTATGTCCCATCTGCCAGCACCGGGCCCATATCCCTCCAAACCCTTCCCATTCATATACCCATCCAAATGCCTTTTAAATATTGCAATTGTACCAGCTTCCACCACTTCCTCTGGCAGCTCATTCCCTACATGTACCACCCTCTGCGTGAAAATGTTGCCCCCTAGGTCACTTTTATTTCATTCCCCTCTCACCCTAAACCCATGCCCTCTAGTTCTGGACTCCCCAGCCCCAGGGAAAAGACTTTGTCTATTTACCCTATCCATGCCCCTCATAATTTTTTAAACCTCTATAAGGTCACCCCTCAGCCTCCGACGCTCCAGGGAAAACAGCCCCAGCCTATTCAGTCTCTCCCTATAGCTCAAATCCTCCAACCTTGGCAACATCCTTGTAAATCTTTTCTGAACCCTTTCAAGTTTCACAACATCTTTCCAATAGAAAGGAGACCAGTATTGCATACAATATTCCAACGGTGGCCTAACCAATGTCCTGTACAGCTGCAACATGACCTTCCCAACTCCTGTACTCAATACTCTGACCAATAAAGGAAAGCATACCAAATGCCTTCTCCACGATCCTATCTACCTGCGACTCCACTTTCAAGGAGCTATGAACCTGTACTCCAAGGTCTCTTTGTTCAGCAACATTCCGTAAGACCTTACCATTACGTGTATAAGTCCTGCTAAGATTTGCTTTCCCAAAATGCAGCACCTCACACTTACCTGAATTAAACTCCATCTGCCACTTCTCTGCCCATTGGCCCATCTCATCAAGATCCTGTTGTAATCCTCTTCACTATCCACGACACCTCCAATTTTGGTGTCATCTGCAAATTTACTAACTGTACCTCTTAGGCTCGCATCCAAATCATTTATGTAAATGACAAAAAGTTAGAGGGCCCAGCACCGATCCTTGTGGCACTCCAGTGGTCACAGGCCTCCATTCTGAAAAACAACCCTCCACCACCACTACACTCATTCTTCTACCTTTGAGCCAGTTCTGTATCCAAATGACTAGTTCTTCCTGTATTCTGTGAGATCTAATCTTGCTAATTAATCTCCCATGGAGAACTTTGTCGAACGCCTTACTGAAGTCCATATAGATCACATCTACCGCTCTGCCCTCATCAATCCTCTTTGTTACTTCCTCAAAAAAACTCAATCAAGTTTGTGAGACATGATTTCCCACGAACAAAGCCATGTTGACTATCTCTAATCAGTCCTTGCCTTTCCAAATACATGTACATCCTGTCCCTCAGGATTCCCTCCAACGACTTGCCCACCATTGATGTCAGGCTCACTGGTCTATAGTTCCCTGGCTTGTCCTTACCACCCTTCTTAAACAGTGGCACCACGTTAGCCAACCTCCAGTCTTCCGTCACCTCACCTGTGACTATCGATGATACAAATATCTCAGCAAGGGGCCCAGCAATCACTTCTCTAGCTTCCCACAGAGTTCCACGGTACACCTGGTCAGGTCCTGGGGATTTATCCACCTTTATGCATTTCAAGACATCCAGCACTTCCTCCTCTGTAATCTGGACATTTTGCAATGTGTCACCATCTATTTCCCTACGGTCTATATCTTCCATATCCTTTTCCACAGTAAATACTGATGCAAAATATTCATTTCGTATCTCCCCTATTTTCACACAAAGGTTACCTTGCTGATCTTTGAGGGGTCCAATTCTCTCCCTAGTCACCCTTTTGTCCTTAACGTATTTATAAAAACCCTTTGGATTCTCCTTAATTCTATTTGCCAAAGCCATCTCATGTCCACCTTTTGCCCTCCTGATTTCCCTCTTAAGTATACTCCTACTGCCTTTATACTCTTTTAAGGATTCACTCGATCTATCCTGTCCATACCTTCCTTCTTTATGGCACTCTTACCCATGGCAAATGCTTTGGGCTATGCCAAGCTGGAGCATTGGGTAGGCATTGGATACTAGGAGTACCACAGGGTTATTGTAGGTAGTTAATGAGGCAAATTTGGGATGATCGCGTGAGAAAATTTGCTAGGTCCCTCAGAGAGAAACCGGATGAAAGTGACACTTGACCAAAACGTGGTAAGATTCAGGACAAAGTGAGGACTGCAGGTGCTGGAGAACAGTGTTGAGAGTGAATGCTGGAAAAGCACAGCTGGTCAGGCAGCATCTGAGGAGCAGGAGAATTGACGTTTCAGGCATAAGCTCTTCATCAGGAAAGTTTCAGCGCAATATTTCTATTTTTCTAGTCCCATTCCACCCCAAGATGAGATATATTGACTGTTAGTGGATGAAAATTTGGCACCTTTGTGTGACTTGCATATTGACAGGAGCATTTTGAGTCATAGAGATGTACAGCACGGAAACAGACCCTTCAGTTCAACCCCTCCAAACCGACCAGACATCCCAACCCAATCCCGTCCCACTTGCCAGCACCCGGCCCATATCCTTCCAAACCCTTCCTATTCATAGACCCATCCAGATGCCTTTTAAAGTTGCAATTGTATTAGCGTCCACCACTTTCTCTGGCAGCCCATTCCTCACATGCACCACCCTCTGCATGAAAAGGTTGCCCCTTAGGTCTCTTTTATAACTTTCCACTCTCACCCTAAACCTATGCCCTCTAGTTCTAGGATCCCCCACCCATGGAAAAGACTTTGTCTATTTACTCTAATCATGCCCCTTGTGATTTTATAAACCTCTATAATGTCACCTCTATACGTCCAGAAGGATTTAAACTAGTAAGGTGGGGGGGTGGGTGGGGGCGGTGGGACCCAGGGAGATAGTGAGGAAAGAGATCAATCTGACACTGGTACAGTTGAGAACAGAAGTGAGTCAAACAGTCAGGGCAGGCAGGGACAAGGTAGGATAAATAAATTAAACTGCATTTATTTCAATGCAAGGGGCCTAACAGGGAAGGCAGATGAACTCAGGGCATGGTTAGGAACATGGGCCTGGGATATCATAGCAATTACAGAAACATGGCTCAGGGATGGGCAGGACTGGCAGCTTAATGTTCCAGGATACAAATGCTACAGGAAGGATAGAAAGGGAGGCAAGAGAGGAGGGGGAGTGGCATTTTTGATAAGGGATAGCAGTGTAGCTGTGCTAAGGGAGGATATTCCCGGAAATACATCCTGGGAAGTTATTTGGGTGGAACTGAGAAATAAGAAAGATGATCACCTTAATGGGATTATATTACAGACCCCCCAATAGTCAGATGGAAATTGAGAAACAAACTTGTAAGGAGATCTCAGCTATCTGTAAGAATAATAGGGTGGTTATGGTCGGGGATTTTAACTTTCCAAACATCGGCTGGGACTGCCATAGTGTGAAAGATTTAGATGGAGAGGAATTTCTTGAGTGCGTACAAGACAATTTTCTGATTCAGTATGTGGATGTACCTACTAGAGAAGGTGCAAAACTTGACCTACTCTTGGGCAATAAGGCAGGGCAGGTGACTGAGGTGTCAGTGGGGGAGCACTTTGGGGCCAGCGACCATAATTCTATTCGTTTTAAAATAGTGATGGAAAAGGATAGAACAGATCTAAAAGTTGAAGTTCTAAATTGGAGAAAGGCTAATTTTTACAGTATTAGGCAAGAACTTTCAAAACTGATTGGAGGCAGATGTTCGCAGGTAAAGGGACGGCTGGAAAATGGGAAGCCTTCAGAAATGAGATAACAAGAATCCAGAGAAAGTATATTCATGTCAGGGTGAAAGGGAAAGCTGGTAGGTATAGGGAATGCTGGATGACTAAAGAAATTGAGGGTTTGGTTAAGAAAAAGAAGGAAGCATGTGTCAGGTATAGACAGGATAGATCGAGTAAATCCTCAGAAGAGTATAAAGGAAGTACGAGTGGATAAATCCCCAGGACCTGATCAGGTGTACCTGAGAACTCTGTGGGAAGCTAGAGAAGTGATTGCTGGGCCTCTTGCTGAGATATTTGTATCATCAATAGTCACAGGTGAGGTGCCGGAAGACTGGAGGTTGGCTAAAGTGGTGCCACTGTTTAAGAAGGTCCATAAAGACAAGCCAGGGAACTATAGACCAGTGAGCCTCACTTCGGTGGTGGGCAAGCTGTTGGAGGGAATCTTGAGGGGCAGGAAGTACATGTATTTGGAAAGGCAAGGACTGATTAGGGATAGTCCACATGGCTTTGTATGTGGGAAATCATGTCTCACAAACTTGATTGAGTTTTTTGAAGAAGTAACAAAGAAGATTGATGAGGGCAAAGCAGTAGATGTGATCTATATGGACTTCCGTAAGGCGTTCGACAAAGTTTCCCATGGGAGACTAATTAGAAAGGTTAGATCTCATTGAATACAGGGAGAACTAGCCATTTCGATATAGAACTGGCTCAAAGGTAGAAGACAGAGGGTGGTGGAGGGTTGTTTTTCAGACTGGAGGCCTGTGACCAGTGGAGTGCCACAAGGATCAGTGCTGGGTCCTCTATTTTTGGTCATTTACCTAAATGATTTGGAGTTGAAAAATGTCATTCTGGAAAAACACAGCAGGCCAGGCAGCATCCGAGGAACAGGATAATTGACATTTCGGGCATAAGCCCTTCTTCAGGCATTCCTGAAGAAGGGCTTATGCCCGAAACGTCAATTCTCCTGCTCCTCGGATGTTGCCTGGCCTGCTGTGTTTTTCCAGCACGACATTTTTCAACTCTGGTCTCCAGCATCTGCAGTCCTCACCTTCTCCTCATAAATGATTTGGATGCGAACATAAGAGGTACAGTTAGTAAGTTTGCAGATGATAAAAAAATTGGAGGTGTCGTGGACAGCGAAAAGGGTTACCTCAGATTACAACAGGATCTGGACCAGATGGGCCAATTGGCTGAGAAGTGGCAGATGGAGTCTAATTCAGATAAATGTGAAGTGTTGCATTTTGGGAAAGCAAATCTTGGCAGGA
Organism: Chiloscyllium punctatum; assembly: GCF_047496795.1. NCBI lineage: Eukaryota > Metazoa > Chordata > Chondrichthyes > Orectolobiformes > Hemiscylliidae > Chiloscyllium > Chiloscyllium punctatum. The sequence goes on along the minus strand of NC_092752.1, from coordinate 13,454,534 downwards.
CTTATACACTTAATGGTAAGGTCCTAGGGAGTGTTGCTGAACAAAGAGACTTGGAGTGCAGGTTCGTAGCTCCTTGAAAGTGGAGTCACAGGTAGATAGGATAGTGAAGAAGGTGTTTGGTATGCTTTCCTTTATTGGTCAGAGTATTGAGTACAAGAGTTAGGAGGTCATGTTGAGGCTGTACAGGACATTGGTTAGGCCACTGTTGGAATATTGCATGCAATTCTGGTCTCCTTCCTATCGGAAAGATGTTGTGAAACTTGAAAGGGTTCAGAAAAGATTTACAAGGATGTTGCCAAGGTTGGAGGATTTGAGCTATAGGGAGAGACTGAACAGGTTGGGGCTGTTTTCCCTGGAGTGTCGGAGGCTGAGGGGTGACCTTATAGAGGTTTAAAAAATTATGAGGGGCATGGATAGGGTAAATAGACAAAGTCTTTTCCCTGGGGCTGGGGAGTCCAGAACTAGAGGGCATGGGTTTAGTGTGAGAGGGGAAAGATATAAAAGAGACCTAAGGGGCAACCTTTTCACGCAGAGGGTGGTACGTGTATGGAATGTGCTGCCAGAGGATGTGGTGGAGGCTGGTACAATTGCAGCATTTAAAAGGCATTTGGATGGGTATATGAATAGGAAGGGTTTGGCGGGAAATGGGCCGGGTGCTGACAGGTGGGACTAGATTGGGTTGGAATATCTGGTTGGCATGGACAGGTTGGACCGAAGGGTCTGTTTCCATGCTGTACATCTCTATGACTCTATGACACCCCTCAACTTAGAGTAATTTTCTCATTCCAAATAAAGTGATAGAAAGCTATCACACACAAACATGAAGCATACCCTCCTGTTTTCAGTAGGAATGCCTGAAGTTTAATATCAGATTGAGTTGGGCATCCAAAACCTCAAGGCAATGAGTGAATGAGAAAGAACCCACAGCAACACACAGTTCCATCAGTCAGTGCATTTTAAGGGCTAAATAAATGTCCTGTGAGCAAAGTGTGAAAATGAAATCCCTACGAGCAAACTGTAAGCGTTTGCCAGAAGATATCATTAACCTTTTGCAGTGTGGTTAGTTCTATGAGGTTTGACTACTTTGTTCTTCATATTCACAGGCTATGGGTTGTTTTATCAGATTTTCCATATTTCCCACATCCTCTGCTATTGTCTGTCTTTTAGCCTAATAAACAAAAAATACTTATTGTATTTGTAACCTGTTTTGTAGCCTCGGGGCTTCCAATAGCACTTCATAGTCAATTAAGGATTTCTGAAGTGCAGTTACTATTATAATGTAAGAAAAATGCCAGCCTATTTACAAATTGCAAGGTGATAATGACCAGATAATCAATGCTAGTGTTGTTAGCTGAAGAATAAATTGAGAGAACTTCCTGAATCTTCTTCAAAAGTCTGTCACAGGATTCTTTACATAGTCCTGTGAGGGCAGCCATTTGTCACATTCTCAAATAACTCCCTCAGTATTGCCCTCGAGTGTCTGCCCAGATTTGTATGCTAATATCTGCCAACTCTGATGTAACGTCATCCATTTGAAACTTTAATGGTGTTTCTCACTCCACGTATGTTGCCGGACCTGCTGAGTGTTCTTCACCATTTTCTATTTTTATTTTGGTTTTCAAGCATTTGCAGTTTTTTGCCTTTGTCTAAAACAAGGTCTGTCTGGAAAGTTCGTGAGTAAATGTGGGTTTCTTCAGTTCTGAAGAAGTGTCTTGGGACTTGAAACATTAACTCCGTTTCTCTGTCCACAGATGCTGCCAGACCTGCTGAACTTTGCCAGAATCTTCTGGTTTTATTTCATTTTTCCCGCATCCAGTGTATTTTGTATATTTATTTGAGTGAAAATGAAATGTGAGAACAATTGTGAAACCGTAATGATTAATAGTGATAGAATGCAACTCATTTACCTCAAAAGCAGCATAGATGCTGGAATTCTGAAACATAAACAAAAAGCGCTGACCCTTCTTCACTGGACTCGAAACCTTAACTTTGTTGTCTCTCCACAGATGCTGTCAGACCTGCTGAGATCCTCCAACAATTTCTGTTTGTGTTCCACCTACCTCAATGCTCACTAATCCAGCTTTAATAAGCTACAATATTGTGTACCTTTACTGAATGAAATATCAGTCATGAATGTGTCAATGCACTGCGGTATCTGAACACATGAATGCGGTTGACAATTTTGAGCTGAAGGATATGGGCGTGTCTTTCATGCTAACTGCATGAGATTGAGTTAAACTCCAAATAATCAAATGGGAACTCCTCTGCGCCAGTGATTTTCAAACTTGTGTGTGCCTGTGTCAAATATTAACACATTTCCAAGGAACCCCTGTCCTAACTTGTAAAAGATGGTGTTAGGTGGGGGTCTTAGCAACTGAAAGCCGTCAATGCTGATAATTTTTAAAGACTTGGAGACGCCGGTGTTGGACTGGGGTGGACAAAGTTAAAACTCGCACAACACCAGGTTATAGTCCAACAGGTTTATTTGGAAGCACTAGCTTTCGGAGCACCGCAACCACCTGATGAAGGAGCGGCGTTCCGAAAGCTAGTGCTTCCAAATAAACCTGTTGGACTATAACCTGGTGTTGTGTGATTTTTAGCTTTTTAAAGAGTATGAGCTTGGAATATAGATATACCAGGATGGAGCAGTTCATTTGTTAAGTACCACTACTACAGGATTCACAGTCTACTCAGTTCACCAATGTTGCACTGTGGCAGTGGTGTGTACAATCTATGCAATAAATGAATAAATAAATGATTTTATTGTTACATGCATTTTACATTAAGAAAAACAATAAAGTACAGTGAAATGTTTTTCCGTTGGTAATGCGATCCAGCACCATTTTGAATAGTATTTGATAACATTAAATTTATTATCCATCCCCCATCCATCCGAGAAGTTGCAGAAGGCCCTTCCCTTTAATCCTTTGTAGTTCTTGTGGACATGGTATGCCCGTGATGTGTTTGTCAGGAATTGTGAACTGCAGCAATGATGGAACAGTCACATGATGGAGTTGTGTGACCAGGAGGGAACCTACTATTGATAATATTCCTCCAACATTGTTGCTGTTTGTTCTTCTTGATGGCTGTGACCTGCCATTGAGAATGAGTTGAGATGTTGAGCTGCTATATCGGTGGAGATGACGTTGGCAAGGTAGGCCCAGCGGTGAAAGGTGGAGCCTGAGGATTGGTGTCTTCCTTGTTGGTCTGGTCCAGTGCTGGAGGCAATGAGGCGTTAGTGGAAGGGCATTACAGTGACGTCGATGAGATGGGCCCAGCAGTGAGAGATGTGACTCTGACAGGAGTGGGTGTGGCGCAGGTAGTGGTGAGACAGTAATGGAGGAGAATCAGCCCAGCACCGAAATATGGCACCTGAAGAGTGGGCAACTTCAACATAGGTTGAGTCTAGTGTTGATAGCAGTGAGGTGTTAGAGGAGGGATAGCCATGCAGGCCTTGTTGATGATGGAGAAAGTGAGGACTGCAGATGCTGGAGATCAGAGCTGAAAAATGTGTTGCTGGAAAAGCGCAGCAGGTCAGGCAGCATCCAAGGAACAGGAGAATCGACGTTTCGGGCATAAGCACGGCTTATGCCCGAAACGTTGATTCTTGTTGATGATGAGCTGGCTCAGGACTGACAGACTCTCTTTAAGCTATACCTTTCTACTTTTTGTTCTTATTCTCAAACTATTCAAAATGCCACTGGATTGTGGCAACAGTGAAAAAGCCTTTAACTGTATTTTGCTGTTTTACTCACTGTAACATACATGTGACAATAAAAGCATTCATTTATTCATTCATTGCATAGATTATACACATTGCCACAGTGCAACACTAGTGAACTGAGTAGACCTTTTTAGTTCAGTAATCGTGCTATATAACAAACAGTCTGCTTCATGATAATATGTGGGGTGGAATTTTCTTAATTTTTTTTAAAGACTGGGTATGGAGGTGGCTTTAATAGTGGAAGGGACTTTCCTCAGAGTGAAGGTCATGCTTTTCTGTGCAGTCACATTCTTCATAGCTCAGTACATACTTACGTGTGACTCAAATGCCAAAGTTTATGGACAGAATGTTTTGAATCCCCCTGAACGTTTCCAGGCTCCAACACTTGGACACCAGTTTTAAAAGACACCCAGGTGGCTCTTCACTGTCTGAACTCCAGGAGCACCACTCTATCTCTGTTCATTAACTCTACTCGCCACTGGAGATATCAGGGACTGGGCAAAAAAGAAGCCATCAAACTTTAGTGATGCATCCAGTTAAGTTCTCTGCAAGAGAGAAAGGGCATTATTTTCCCTATGGATGCAGCGATTGGCTGTCCTGATTGACAAAGGCAGTGTGGACAGACGTGGTTGAAGAGGGCAGCACCCAGGGACAGCTCAAGAGAATCTAACTCTAGTTTCACAAGAGCATGAATGATCTGCTGTGAACCATCAGGGCACTTGCTAGTGTCTGCTCAATGGTTCATGCTCCTGTGTATGTGAGTTAGTAATGTAACATTGCTTTTACAGAGATTATCACAAAGGAGATCAGGTGCCAAGCAACAGAGGTCTCAAATGCAGTTAATGGTTGTCACTTCATTGTAATTCCTGGCACCACAGTAGTACTGCCTCTCACACATCTGCTCAGGCAAACACTAAAAACATAAATAAGCTACAACACCGAACAACTCCATAAGACTACGAGATAAAAGAGCAGAATTGAGCCATTCAACACATTGGGTCTACTCTATCATTCAATCATGGCTGATATGTTTCTCAACCCCATTCTCCTACTTTCTCCCTTATCCCTTGATTCCTTATTAATCAAGAATGTATCAATCTCTGCCTTAAGTACACTCAATGACTTGGCCCCCACAGCCCTCTGTGCCAATGAATTCCATTTAAAAGGCATTTGGATGGGTATTTGAATAGGAAGGGTTTGGAGGGATATGGGGTAAAAACAATGACTGCAGATGCTGGAAACCAGATTCTGGATTAGTGGTGCTGGAAGAGCACAGCAGTTGAGGCAGCATCCAAGGAGCTTCGAAATCAATGTTTCGGGAAAAAGCCCTTCATCAGGAATAAAGGCAGTGAGCCTGAAGCATGGAGAGATAAGCTAGAGGAGGATATGGGCCAGGTGCTGGCAGGTGGGACTAGATTGGGTTGGGATATCTGGTCGGCATGGACGGGTTGGACCGAAGGGTCTGTTTCCATGCTGTACATCTCTATGACTCTATGTTGCAATAGTGACTTTTATCTGGAAGCTGAGTTTTTGCCCAGTGCCTAGTAAAGTTATCCTATCTGCGACATAAAATCTCTGCGCATGTCCCAACAATTCTGCCTTTGATATCTACTGAGACGAACAATGAGTATTCCATCAGAATCCTCATTCACTGGGGAGACTTTGAGAGACCATGAGATGATCCAGAAGTGGCAGACCACACAGACTCTGTTCTGCTTTTATAACTACAGTGTAGACCTAATTGGTCTAGTTCAGCTTCTGATCACTGACCCAGAGTATACCAATGATAAACATCTTGCTCAGGTCAACGTCATTGAAGGTCAAAGGGAGGCACTGTTAAAGAGGCCAATATCCACCCACTAGTGTGCTGTGAATGTCTCCTGGCATTTGCCAGCTTAGCTCTGGATACTGTGCCCTGCAGTGGGTCTCTTCATTACTGGAAACAAGCAAGTGGAACTGCATCAGTACACATCTTTTTATAGCAAATGATGGAGAGAATATCATTCATGAAGCAGCTGAAGATGGTTGCACTGAACCATATTTTCCTGAGATTAAGTGGACAGAAAAAAACTGGCAAACTCTCCTGCTGTTACATGGAAACGTAGAAATTCAGCCCTTAGAGCCTGCCCCACCATTCAATATGATCATGACTGATCATGCAATCTCAGTATCCCACTCTCACTTTCTCTCCATGCCCCTTGATCCCTTTAGCTGCAAGGGCCACACCGAACTCCCTCTTGAATATATCGAACAAACTGGCCTCATCAGCTTTCTTTGACAGAGAATTCCACAGGTTCATGACTCTCTGAGGGAAGAAATTCCTCCTCATCTCAGTCCTTATTCTTAAACGTTGACCCCTAGTTCTGGACTTCCCTGACATTGGGAACATTCTTCCCGCATCTAGCCTGTCCAGTCCCATCAGGATTTTATATGTTTCTATGAGATACCCCCTTCCCCTTCTAAATTTCAGTGAGTACAGGTATAATATGAGAACACAGGATATAGGAACAGGCGGAGGCCATTCTGTCCCCTGAACCTGCTATACCACACAGGATCATAGCCAACTGCTTCTGATCTTTATTCCACTTTTCTATCTGATTGCCATAACTTGTGGCTTCCTTGTCAATCTATCTAACTCCATCTTGAATAAGTTCAATGAACCACCCTCCACTGTTCTTTGGGGACGACAATTCCAAATACTATTGAATCTCTGAGAGAAATATTCATGTCGGCTCATCTTAACCTAAAAGGGATTTTTAAACTGTGTCCTCTCATGCTTGTCTCTTCTACAAGAGGAAACATCCACCTCATCCAGTCCCCTCCAAGACCATAGGAAAACGTGGGGACTGCAGATGCTGGAGCCTCATTCCTGACGAAGGGCTTATGTCTGAAACGTCGATTCTCCTCCTCCTTTGGATGCTGCCTGACTGGCTGTGCTTTTCCGGTCCCACACTCTGCCCCTCCAAGATCATATATTCTTTCAATTAGAACACCTCTCATTCTTCTAAACTCAAATAGGTGCATGCTCAACCTTTTCAATTTTCTTCATCAGACAAGCCCCTTCATCCCCAAAGTGCCAAGTGAACCTTATCTAAACTGCTTTGAATACGATGATAGATTTTTTTCCAAAATAGAAACCAAAACTGTACACTTTGATCTGCCAAGGTCCTGTACAGCTGCAGGAAAACTCTCCTCATTTTATATGCCATTTCCTTTGCAATAAATGCCAATGTTCCATTCACCTTTCTGTTAGCCGATGCACCGAGTTGCAAACTAACTTTTTTTGTGATTCATCTACCAAGAGAACTAGATCTCACAGAATTCTACAACATTCCTCTATTTAACTGGTATACTGCTTTTCTATTCTTACTGCCAAAGCAGAAAAATTTACAATTTCCCACAGTTTACTCTAAATGACAATATTTTGCCCACTCCATTAATCTGTCTATATCCATTTGCAGACTCCCTATCTCCTCTTGAAAATTTACCTTCCTATTGTCTTGGTTTCATAATCAAATTTAATTACTCCACACTTTGTTCCTTCATATGAACCATTACTTTAGATTATAAATAGTTGGGACCTTATTACTAATGTGATGACGCTGTCACTTTAATGTGTTATTTTGTCCGGAATATTTTTTTGAAGGGAGGTTGTAAGGTAGAGGTAGAAAACTGGGTTTTGAAGACGACTTGAGTAAACAGCTTGGGAGACCTTGGATTTGTTTCACAGCCTGAATGGGTGTGGCCAGCTCTCTCACATCCAGATTTCTGGGTTTTGGTTTCTTCAGTAAGATAAGCCTTTCGGGTTTGAAAAGAGTTGGAAGCTTCAGTGAATGTCTCCTGGCTGCTTTTTTCTCTGAAAATTCTCTTGATGTTTTGTTTTCCCTCATGGATTGGAGAACTGCAAGTGAGAATGTGTGTCTGAATTGGCCTTTTTGCCAAGGATTGGTACTATATTGGAGCAGTTAATTAGTCATAGTTACTGTATCTGTTATTCAGTTAAGATTGATTAGATTACTTACAGTGTGGAAACAGGCCCTTTGGCCCAACAAGTCCACACTGCCCCGCCACAACACAACCCACCCATACCCCTACATCTACTCCTTAACTAACACTACGGGCAATTTAGCATGGCCAATTCACCTGACCTGCACATCTTTGGACTGTGGGAGGAAACAGGAGCACCCGGAGGAAACCCACGCAGACACGGGGAGAATGTGCAAACTCCACACAGTCAGTCGCCTGAGGCGGGAATTGAACCCGGGTCTCTGGCGCTGTGAGGCAGCAGTGCTAACCACTGTGCCACCGTGCCGCCCAGAGTTTTCCAATAGTTAACTTATTCTAAATTTTTCTTTCTTTTGTTTGTATTTTAACTATAGTGTTTAAATAAATTGCGTTCTGCTTAAAGTTGAGTAGTTGGACCGGCTGCATCACATCTGAAACACGACACTTCACGTCTACCTTTAAAATAAGAAAAAGTTAGGTTATATGCTACCTTCTTAAAATATTTTGAGGGGGCCTGGTCTGGTTCATAACACAAATCCCTGTGGCATCATAGGAGGTACTATTTACCAGCCACTTATTTTTCTTCCTCCTTTTAGTTTACCAAACAATGCTTTAATTAGGTGAATGTGTTAGCCCCAATGTGTGTTAGCCCCAATGCAGCATGCATCCTTATCTTCTGTTGTAATATTTGATGTAGCACCTTGCCATATGTGCTTTAGAATTCCAACTACGCCACGTCTACACTTTCACAAAAGCTGAACACCTATGATGCTGAAGGACTGAAATAAAAACAGAAAATGCTGGAGAAACTCAAAAGGTTTGGCAGCACCTGGGGACAGAGAAACAGAGTTTACAAAATAGTATTTGAGTCCAATGTGATCCTTCTTCATTGACAAGCTTCCCCTTTGTTCACCTTGCATGTTACTTCCTTAAAAAACTCAATTCAATTAGACTTTCCTTACACAAAGCCAAATTGGCTCTGTCTGATGGACTCTGATTTTCAAAGTATCTGCTATAATCTCCTTAATCATGGTTTCGAGAAGTTTCCTCTGTCAGACATAACTGGCCTATGGTTTCCTGCTTTTTAATCACCCTCCTTTCTTGAATAAGATGTGACATTACTTAATTTCTAAACTGCTTGGAATCTCAGGATTTTTAAAAAAATCATTCATGGGATATTATATATCATCCATCATTAGTTGCCCAGAGTGCAGTTAAGACTTAACCACATCGCTGTGGGTCTGGAGTCACATGTAGGCCAGACTGGGTAAGGATGACAGGTTTCCCTCACTAAAGGGCATTAGTCAACCAGATTTCTTTTTTATTAAGATCAGCTGTGGTTACATGGTTGCCATTAAGTCATCTTATTTTGAATTAAAATTTCACCACATGCCAAGTGGTGATTCAATCCCATGTTCCCAGAACATTAGCCTCAGGCAATGGATTACTAATCTAGCTACAATACCATGACACCAATACCTTCATTTGGAAGAGTACAATTGTGGCTACTATCTCTGCAGCCATTTCTTTTAAGCTCCTCTGATGCAGGCCATTAGTTCCTGGAGATGTTTTCTCTTCACCTTCCTGGGGTTGGTGGAATCAATTGGGTGGACAGCTGGCATGTGCTGCCAGGTGAGGCTAATAACATGGGTTTAATTCCTGCACTGGCTGAAGTTTCCTTGCTTAAGTTGTGGCAATCCTCAGGTTAAACCACTACAAATTATGTCTCCCTATCTTATGTGATAGTGGACCATGGTCAACTTACATTTTTTTGTGCTGATGATATTTTGAGTCCCTACCTCCTGTTTATCAGTTCATTGCTCAGTGGTTAGCACTGCTGCCTCACAGCACCAGGGTCCCAGGTTCGATTCCATCCTTGGGCGACTGTCTGTGTGGAGTTTGCACATTCTCTCCAGGTGCTCTGGTTTCCTCCCACAGTCCAAAGACGCGCAGGTTAGGTAAATTGGCCATGCTAAATTGCTCATAGTGTTAGGTGCATTAGTCAGAGGGAAATGGGTCTGGGTGGGTTACTCTTCAGAGGGTCGGTGTGGACTTGTTGGGCTGAAGGGCCTGTTTCCACACAGTAGGGAATCTAATCTAATAAAAAATTTTAAAGTATCTTTGGGACATTTTCTAAATCTTCTACAATTCTTCTTCAACATGGAATCTTTTACTTTAAGCTGAATGGGAAGATTGGGCTCCTGAAATAGTGAATGCCACTCAACATCCAAGTGTCATCCTTGGTAAAGTGCTCAAATCTTCTGAGCAGCCTTGTTCTCACATTTGCTTTACTGTAAAGGATGTTTGCACCCCTCACCTTTTATAGAATATTGTTTTTTTATTCACTCGTGGGATGTGGGCATCACTGCTGGACCAGCATTTATTGCCCATCCCTAGTTGCCCCTTGAGAAGGTGGGGGTGAGCTACCTTAGTGGGCAGCATGGTGGCACAGTGGTTAGCACTGCTGCCTCACAGCGCCAGAGACCCGGGTTCAATTCCCGCCTCAGGCGACTCTCTGTGTGGAGTTTGCACATTCTCCCCGTGTCTGCGTGGGTTTACTCCGGGTGCTCCGGTTTCCTCCCACAATCCAAAGATGTGCAGGTCAGGTGAATTGGCTATCCTAAATTGCCCGTAGTGTAGGTAAGTGGTAGATGTAGGGGTATGGGTGGGTTGCGCTTCAGCGGGGCGGTGTGGACTTGTTGGGCTGAAGGGCCTGTTTCCACACTGTAAGTAATCTAATCTAAAAAAAATCTAATCTACCTTCTTGAACCGCTGCAGACCATGTGCTCTAGGTGGACCCACGAGCCATGAGGGAGGAAATTCCAAGATTCCCAGCAACAATGAAGGAACAGCAGTCAGGATACTGAATGGCTTGGAGGGGAATTTGCGGGCAGGGGTGTTCCAATGTATCTGCTGCACTTATCCTTCTAGTTGTTGTGGACTTGGATTGTGCTAGGTAAAAGCAATGACTGCAGATGCTGGAAACCAGATTCTAGATTAGTGGTGCTGGAAGAGCACAGCAGTTCAGGCAGCATCCGAGGAGCAGCAAAATTAATGTTTCGGGCAAAAGCTCTTCATCAGGAATAAAGGCAGAGAGCCTGAATGCTGGAGAGATAAATGAGAGGAGGGTGGGGGTGGGGAGAAAGTAGCATAGAGTACAATAGGTGAGTGGGGGAGGGGATGAAGGTGATAGGTCGGGGGTGGGGGGATAGGTGGAAAAGGAGATAGGCAGGTCGGACAAGTCTGGATTGTGCTGTCTAAGGATCTTTGGTGAATTTCTAGAGTGCATCTTGTAGACAGTAGACATTGTTGCTTTTAGTGTTGATTTTGGAGTAGTGAACATTTGTGAATGTGGTGCAAATCAAGTGGGTAGCTTTATCCTGGATGGTGACTTGTTACTTGAGTGTTGTTGGAGCTGCGCTCACTCAGGCAAGTATTTCATCACACTCCTGACTTGAGCTCGTGGTCAGGCTTTAGGGAGCAGGGCGAGTTATTGGCTGCGCCTAGGAACGTTTAAAAGAAATAATAGCTGGGAGGGGGGGGGGGGGAGTTGAATGATCTTGTAGAATGGTGACACATTGACATGCACTTCAGACGCCTGGCTTGATATTATGATTGCAAAGCACACGAAAAATGCGCAAATACTCAAGTACAAAATGTTGAGAGAGTTCAAAAATAATAGTGAAAACGTGTGGAGGGTGAATGTGTCAGTTTAAACAGGGCTCTCGATGAAAAGCACACAACATTTTAGAGTAGATCTCCTTATTGAATCTGAAATGTCGACAAGCTATAGCTTAGATTTATGAAATTCAGAGTTTTATTCGCGCCCCCTCTGAAGTTCTGTTGCTTTTTAAAAAAAACGCTGGATCCGCTCCAGCCTTGATGATTCCCTCCATACTGTGGTCCAGATCCCAAGCCTTTGATCTCCCTGTGTGTCTCATTTTGTGTCTTTCTGCCTTCCCCTTACCCGGAAGTGAAGCGGTGCAGCCTCGGTTAGCACACGTGGAAATAACTGCGCTTTGGTTCGGCATTTTTCCAAATGTAGGCAAGAGGTTTGATGATGGTGGTGGTGGTAGCGGGGGGGGGGATGGAGGACAGAGAGAAGAAAGCGGCCGTCGAAAGATCAAAGGCACGGCCGGCTCCACCTCCTGCTTTTTTAAAAAAAAATCCAGCCCCGTGTTTAACCCTCTTCTCACGCAATATACAGCCTAGAAATCTGTGTTGCAGCTACAAGGCAACATTTATTCACACCGACCCAGACCTCTCTCTCTCTCTCTCTGACATTCTTATGATGAGAGCCATCGGGCAGTTGTGATTTATCTCCCTTGACACTCTTTCACTTCTTCTCTCCCCCCCCCCCCCCCTTTTCTTGCACCCCCCCCCATCCCCAAAAAAAAACATGATTGGGAGTTTTCCCGTCGGCAAGATGAAAGAGACTTTAGCAAAGAAAGTTTCCCACATCGAATTGAGAGTTGTTTTTAAATCTCTCTCTCTCTCTCTCTCTCACTTGCTGGGGACTTGTCCCTGACTTTCTGCACTCGTCGGTCAGATCAAAGGCTGCTCACCGTCTTTAAACCCAATCCCCCTCTCCCGGATTCTGCTTATCCTCGCTGACCCACCACTTTAGACCTTACCCATTAGGGGTAGGATTGGGATTTGGACCGTTTGTTTATTAAATTCTGCTTCACGCTCGCTGCAGACGACACCGGCACCTAAAACGCCAAGAGAAGGGGAAAGAAAATGTCTTGTCAGTTGTTGATGCTGCGTGTTTTAACTCTGAGGGAGGCTCTGTCGGTCAGATCAGACAGTTTCAGTGCCCCTATCACTTGCACTTCGCTTATTTTTCGGTCTAACAGGTTGGCTGTCTCGAGTGCTGTGTTGGAGTAGCAGCTTCCGAGCTAATGGGGTTTGGCATCAACCAATACCACCGCGCCCCACCTTCCCTTCTGCCCACCCACCCCCTCTTCTTTCTTTAGTAAAGCGCCAAACTATCACAGGAACTGATGAAATTCTTAGGATTGCCCCAACTCTCCCTAAACAGTCTTACAGCTCAAGAGGACAGCAACGGTTTGTAGTGTTTTAAAAATCGTGTTTTTTTAGAGGGTCGGTTGTGGAAAACGTGACACACAGACGGAGTAGTGTAATCTAACAATGACAGTCGCGGCCATCCGGCCCATCGTGCCCGTACTGGCCCTTTGAAAATCATATTGCCCTGCACGTTAGACCTGTCTTTTTAAAATCCACATCCCCTGTCCGTGTATCTGACGCAATTAAAGTGCATCTTCTGTCGATAGAACATTTAGATCTCCCGTGTTAACCTTTGATGTGATGTGAATTAAGAAGGGCGAAGCATTTTTGACACCACTTTTATTTAAAATAAAGAAAAGATAGCATTTCCTCATTATTACTAAGCATGACATATTCAGGACGTCCTGAGAATGTTTACTTCCCATGGTCTCCCTGTCGTTTCTTTATCTCGGGCAGAAGTTGCAGAATTTCAAACACATATTTATTTACACGCGGTTCAGGACAGCTGAGATTCAGACCAAAATCGAGTATAAATAATAAACAGAGAGAGGGGTGCACGTTTGTAGTGGGGACTGTTTAAATGTTGCTTTGAAATGTTTCCCCGGTCAAGCAAAATATTATTTTCCTGTCTGTATGTGTGTTGAAAACAGAACTTTTTTTTTGCAAGGAGGCATTACTGTAGAGAAACCCCCACTTGGTTGGATCTTGTATTTTGATTTAAAGAGCCAAGTTGACTTGGGTCGTGGGACGTTTATTCCAGGTCTTCAGTCAATTTTAAATCTGGGGCAGTGGGGGTGGGGGGTGGGAAAGGGTTAAATCAGCTTACTGATTAAAATTCCCTGGTGTACTTTTTACAGTTTGAGCTGTGTGTTTTTTTTAATCCAAAGATTGGGTTAGCTGACCCTGTGTAACTGCACAAACAGAACGTGGGGGGGGGGGGGGGGGTTAAATTATTTTTGTGCATTGATTGGGTGGAGGGAGGATGGGGGGGGGGGCGGGGGTGAGTGCAATTCTTGCTGTGTGCAAAATCCCTCCTCGATCCTTGCCTACAGAGGCTTCTCTGCATCTCATTAGGAGTTTGCAGAAGGACAATTGTAAAGCTTTCTCTGTCGATCAGAGCTGTCAATCACTCTGGCGGCTAGGCTTTGATCTCCCCCAGTCTCCCTCCTTTCAGCCTGTTTTTTTTTCCCTCTCTCTTTCCTGAGCTGCATTACTCTCTGCTGTCTCCCAACTAGTCTTCTTGGGCTTGCTTTAACTAGCTTCAGTCCCCAGAAAGTAGGCGAGCAAATAGTTTGCACTGAAGCAGGCAGAAACCTCTTTCTGAAAAGTAACGATTTATAGCAACAAAACAAAAGGACTGGCTTCTTTTTTGTTACTAGTCAGTTCCCCCCCACCCCCCCTCCCTTCAAGATTCCAGATCGTTTTTGTCCCCAAACACTGCTTAAAGAGCAGGGGGAGGCATCATTAGGTTTTGCTGAAACTTCAGAAAGCAGGGATGCCGCAGCTCAACAGCGGTGGCGACCCGGAGCTCGGAGCCAACGACGAGATGATTTCGTTCAAGGACGAAGGGGAGCAGGATGATAAAATCCTGGCGGAGATCAGCGCCACCGAGGAGAGGGATCTGGCCGACCTGAAGTCCTCGCTGGTGAATGAGACGGAGACTAACGCGGGCAGCGACAGCAGCAACAGCGGCGGCAGTAACCCGGCCGAACAGGAGGTAAACTTCTCCGGCTATCACACACAGTCATGTCTGACACACACACACACACACATCCGAGATCGCACTCACACAGACAGATACCCACACACACACACAGATACAGACACACAGACAGATACAGATACACAGACAGATACCCACACACACACACAGATACAGACACACAGACAGATACAGATACACAGACAGATACCCACACACACACAGATACAGACACACAGACAGATACCTCCACACACACAGATACAGATACACACACAGATACACACACACAGATACAGATACACAGACAGATACCCACACACACACACAGATAAGACACACAGATACCCACCCACACACAGATACAGATACACAGACAGATACCCCCACACACACAGATACACAGACAGATACCCACCCACACACAGATAAGACACACAGATACCCACACACACAGATAAGACACACAGACAGATACCCCCCACACACACAGATACAGACACACAGATACCCCCCCACACACAGATACAGACACACAGATACCCACCCACACACACAGATACAGATACACAGACAGATACCCACACACACACACAGATGCAGACACACAGACAGATACCCACACACAGATAGAGATACAGACACACAGACAGATACACACGGATACAGATACTCAGATAGCTCACACACATACATACACAGATACACAGACAGCACTCACAGACATATACACACACATATTCAGTACACAGACAGAGACAGACACAGAAACATACACACAGAGACAGCACACACACACACAGACAGATACAGACATACACACACATATAGGTACAGGCACACACAGATACACAGATAACACGTACACACAGATACACAGCCAGACAGACATACACACACTCATACAGACACACAGACAGCGCGAAACCGCGGACAGTCATCCCCTCTCCATCTCCCTTTCTCCTCTCCCTCCCCTTTGTATATTTATAAAAGCACACACATACACACACACACATATGAAAACTACTTGTTACTGACTTTCTAGGTAGGCAGACGGCCACAAGTTAACGAGGAGCCCTTTCGGGACAAAGCGAGAACCAGTATCGAGGAGGGTGAGCAGACTCTACGTCTCTTCCGAGTCAACTTTTGCATTTCATTGATTCATGTGTGTGTGTGTGTGTGTAATTTCTGGTGTCACCCATTCTTAACCCCATTTCCCACAACTTCATCCCCTCTCTCTGGGTCCTGTCCCTCCGTCCCACCTGCCCCTTCCCTAAAACCCCATCCCCTTTCCCTCATTTTCTTTTTCCTACTCCCACCCCCCCCCTCCCCTCTTCAGTAGGGAAGAGACAGGATACGGCGATCTTCAAAGGTCCGGCTTACTGCCCCTACCAGCCAGGTTATGTCATGGTACCCAACATGAACAACGACCCTTACCTGAACAACGGTTCCCTCTCACCTCCAGCGCCCAGAACGGTGAGTCACAAGACTCCATCAGTATTGCTTGTTGTTAATTGATTATTTACAGGAAAATGTGAGTACTGCCGGACATAAGTAAACAACAGTGTATTAAATCCCTTCCTTCCCCTTAACCCCTTCTCCCCACCATACCCGAGGTGTTACACAGGTACAGTTCCAAGGGGTATTAGGTAATTGTCGGGTATTTAAACAGACTCAACCCCTATTTCTCCTTGCATTCAGCTTTCCCATAGTTAAGCGTCGTCACCTTTTAAGAAACTATCAGAGTACAGTCAACTTTTATTTTGTTAAAATTATTTGCCAATGACTTTAAAAACTAATTCAGAGAAGAACATGATTTTGTTTTGCTGTTGTTTGACCTCTCTTGTACCTCGGATTGTTTTGACTAGCAGCAGCTCCAGAAGCTTGTCTCTCTGGTAGATCAGAGATTTCTCTCTCTCTCTCTCTCTTGAAGCTAACCCGCCTCAGAGCACGCCAAATAAACACAAGGCAGTTTGAAACCGCTAAGTTTAAACAGGCCAGAAGATGTGCAAACCAGCGGGGTCCTGCTTTTTTTCTAAAAACATGACTGAGAAGGTGCAGAGTGGGGGCAGTTGTGTACTGTCTCTGTCTCTTCACCATCCCCCAGGGTGAGAGGGGATGGCGGTTTGCGGGGGAAGGGGTGTGAGAGAGGTCTGTTGATTTAGGAGCAGAGTCTCTGCTGTTTGTCATTGGGAGAGTGCATGCTGATTGTCAGACTGCAGTTTTGTTTGCATGTGCCTGAAGGAATCCTACACTTAAAAACACCAAAGGAAAAAGAGAATGTCTGTGGATTTAAGATTTAATGGAATCAAGGGAGGTTATGAAAGTATTCTTTATAATAGAATATTTGAGTTCAGTGCTATATGACCACAGGTCTGATGTCATGTAAATCTGCAGTTTGAAATTGGTTACCTATGTTGCGATGCTGACCGAAAAACCACAAAGCTTCTTCCAAAGCAAATTGGCTACAAGGTCCCATCCCAGAGCCAATGTGGGTTAAACTTTCACTGCAGGTGCAAAGCATGCTATGATGTTTAAACCTTAGAAAAAAATGATATTTTGGCTGTGGTTTATACCACAGTTGTGAAGAGAACTGCCTGAGACACAAGTGTGGGCCTACAGGTTTTGTTGATGCCTGTCTTTGACATGAGTACATGTAGGTTTTGAGGTCTTAATATAGCATTAACTTAATCATCCTTAATTCTGTCCTCCTTCAAACTGTGGATGGTTTTTTAAAATTTTGGAGCCAGTCTGTTTTCCAAAGGGTTTTCTGATTCTGCCCAGAGTGGTTTTCTAAGCCCAGCCTTGGTTTTCACTTTGCTATCAACAAACCATGATATTGTCAGTGAGTCCTATGTCGGTCAGCTTTCATACAGTGCACTGATGTCAGTTGCACCAAGAGCACTTTCAACTGCGGCACAATTGCATGTTTGTGATCTAGGGTAAAAAAAACATACCAAGCAGCTCTGAGCGTCAGGACAGACAGCGCAAGCAGGGACACCCTCCTGTAGAGAACGTGGGAGAGATGAACTAATAGAGATCTCTCAAATGATGAAGGAATTTGACAGAGTAGAGATAGAGAAGATGTTTCCACTTGATGGGGGAGAGTTCAAAACTTGGAAATGGTCATCAATAAGACGTCAAAAATTCTGGAAAAACACACCTCTACTCACAATGGTTGCACACCATATCATATAGGCAATGTAAATAGCAAAGATACATTTAAAGAGAAGCTGGATAATAAAGTGAAGGAAGACAGAATAGAAAGTTTTGTTGGTATGTTATGTGAGGTGAAGTAGAGCAAGAAGAGGGTTGTGTGGAGTGTAAATACCAGCAGAAATCTGTTAGGCTGAATTATCTGCTGTAAAGGCTGTGTAGCCAATGTAAAGTAATTCAGTGATTTCAGTTTAAATTGCATTGATTTAATTTGGACTTCAATAATGTCACAACATTTGAGAGTGTTGCAACATTGTGCATCCCAATATCCTATGCCTTCTACCTGCATGAATTCCTAGTTCCTGGTGACTGCTGTATGTCTGCGATGCTGCTTCAGGCAAAGCCAGGTAAAAAGCAAGCAGGCCTGCTGCCCAAACTAGAAATTGGACGTCAGGCATACACAGTTTTGCAGTATCCTATAATTAGAGTGTAGGCAGGTGTAGATTGGAGTGGAGTACCCTTTTTTTTTGCATTATTTGATATGGACGTTTCTTTGACTCCAAGTCCTTTTAAACCAAGAGTCAAATCTAAACCAAGTTCTGTCAGCCAAGTCGGAGTTTATCTCTCTTTACAATTACACAACGTCTTTCCCTGATGAGCTTTCCCATTAGAATATGACATGTCCTTGATTCTCTGACTAGCTAATCCTGTATTGCAGTCGAAAACCAGAGCTTCAAATCTGCATCTTAATGTTGGCAATTTTTTTCTGAGCAAACGTTAATTACAATGAGTGTCTTGCAATTGGGAGTGTATGTATATGAAAGCATCCAAAGAGATACCAGGTATTATGCAGTTGTAATTATGGATGGGTCTGCAGTTCATTTCTTACAGAATTTACACATAACACTGTGTTAACAATGTAGAATCTGTTCTGTTATTTACATGCTACTGTGCCTTTGAAGCAGGACATGCCTTGGTTGGTTTCAAATGACAGGTGAGCGGGATGAATTACGTAGAGGTTGGAGGTATAAGGAAAAAGATAGGGGTGTTGGGCCAATAACGGATTCAAATGCATTTCACACATTGAGCTTTGGTTTAGTTTGGCTGCGTGAGGTGCTAATACAAAAGGGTTGACACTGCAAATGCTGGAAAGCTGAATTATAAACAGGAAATGCTGGAAATACTCAGTAGGTCAGGCAGCAAGGTACTAGCCTGACCTTGTAGTGAGCAAATTTATACTTTTTTTCCTCAACCCTGCTTGCCCAATGTTCACAACATTTGCAAATTTTATTTCTAAGCAAATTATTCATAAAGCTACATTTTTTTTGGGAAAGAAGTTTGCCAAACTGGGTTTAATTATGGTTATCTTGAAGTTGCCAGTTTCCGCTGCCTTTGTGACAATGTGACATGAATGGATTAGGTCTTCCCTCTCACTTGGTTCATAGATGTAAAATCACCATTTGATTATTTTGTTCAAGCAACTGGAAAGTTATACTAATATTGGAGAGCAAGGAAATGGAGCTTTGCGCTCCTCAGGGTTTGGAACAGATAGATACAATTATTACCTGATGTGGTTTGGATAATCAATGTGGGGAGTGAAGATGTGTGTCTCACCCTCATTAATGGAGGGGAAAGCTGTAAGCTTCTTGTAAACAATCTCTGACAGAAGGAGAGAGCTTGAATTGGACTTTTGTTTTTACAGTGTTGTGTAGGTGCAGGATAGTGAGCAATAGATACAGTCAAAAATAAAGTCAGGCTCATGTTTTGCAAGCCCAGAGACCTCACTGTGGTCTGCGGTAGGATTTATGCTGCAAGGTAAAAACATGTTGCAATTTCATGTAGCTTGTTCAAAGAATCTTGTGAATGAGCAAATGTTCAGTGGCCCCATGTGTTTTACTAATTCTGATTTACACTATTCACAAGAGCAAAAATCTGCAAATGGTTACTTTTGCCAGCAGCTTATGATTATCGTGTCCATATGTTGACGATCCCTCCCAACTTGTGCCAGATTCCAGTTCTCCCATCACCCCTCACTCACCTACATTAGCTTCCAGTCCGGCAATGTATCAATTTAAAATTGGTGTTCTTGATTTCGGATCCCTCCAAAGCCTCATGTAACTCCTCAGAGGCTTTGTGACATTTCCCAGTCCCACAACCCTCTGAAAACTTTGTGCGTCTTGATAACTCTGACTCGTTGTCAGCCCACCCACCCTAACTTCATTATACCTACCCTTGGTGGCTTTGCTTTGAGCCCTCCAAGGCTTAACCTCTCGGATAATCTAAATCCAATTTATATCTCACTCCTCTATCTAAGACACAGGTTAAATATTACCTCCTTGACCAAGTGTTGGGTTCAGTGTCCTAGCATTCCCTTGTTTGACTTGATGTCTATGTCCGTCAAATGCCTTGGACTGTTTTATCATATAGAAGTGCTATATAATTGTATTGTGGCATTGTCATTTGCCTGTGTTCTGCTGTTTTCAGCTCTGTGCTGTGTCCTGCCTGTTAGAGCCCCCTCTACTTCAACCACGGTTATCTCGTACTTCTTTAAACTTTAAATGGTCAATTTAAAGTTCTTGTTGCGTTGTATACTGCAGCTGCCTGTTCGTTGATGGTAATCATAATATTGACATCAGGGAACTGATTTGCCTCATCACATCTTCTATGGTAAGCACACTGTTAATCATCAACCATTAGAGGTAGCAACTGTTGAGAGAGATGGGTCTCTCTCACCACTAAGCTCACTTTTATCAGATAGTGAAACATACAGTTTAATTTTTTTCTCACTGTCTGCATGAACACATGTTCAAACCAGTCCTGTTCCCACATTGGTGAGGTGAGAGATGACTCTTGGAGAGGGTACAATCGAGCCTTACGTTTGTACATCCAACAGTGTCACCTCTGTTGCGAAATGTGGTAAATAAATTTTGTCCCGCTTGTTGTTTCGATAGACTGGTTATCATTTCTTAACTTGTCAGGAGAGATTGCAGCATCGTTTTATCTGAGAAATGATCTTTTCTCTAGGTCTAGACAGATGGTCTGAAACACCAAAACAGCATAAAAGATTTACACCGTATCTCCTTGTGTCTTTTTGATGGAATTATGTTATGCTATATCATCTGACCAGCCCAGCAAAGTTCAGAGTGATAGAATTGGGCACAGCCACCTTAGGACTAAGTGGGGGAACGATCGCCCAGGATCCCCAGTCAAGTTTACTGTCTAGTGATTCACCTCCATCAACCTTCAGTGGAAAGCACACCTGACAAGCTCGATTGCTGAGGATATCTCATGCAGTCGAATTGTTCAGCCAAGGCTAGTGATTGGTTCCAGTTGAATGGTAGCCAAGCAAACATAAGCACATTTCCAAAGACTCACTTTGCAATTTCTCCCAGATTGTGGAGATGCTACATTCTGATTCACTTTGTGGGAATGAGGCAGTTTCATAGCATTGAATCAATCAGAAGCATATCTTACTCTGCTTTCCTCAGGTCCCTTCCCTTTGTCCCACATAGGATTTTATTTGATGGTGGTGGTTAAAGAAACACTTTTTGTTCCTTGTTGCACAAGTACATTTTGCTCTCGTGACAGTGAAGCAATATAAAACAAGCAATTTTACTGAATCATTATAAACAAAAAAAAATTCTTCAAAACAATTTGAAGTAGATAAGTGTGTCTTCCTCAGTGTAACCAGTGAAAGGGTTAAAGAATATCACATCTGCTCTGAAGTGAAATATTTATGTTCTGAGATCAAAAGGAAAAGATGCAGCACATTCCTGCATATCACTCATCTACGTTTGGAAGATCTAACAGCATCAAATAATTCTGAAACATAATTGTAAAATAAAATAGGATGTAATATTCATAATGGTGGTTTATTTACTTTGTTTAGATATTGGTGATTATAGTTTCTCCCACAGCAAGTCACATTGCTGATAGAATTTTAGCAGATAATTCTAGGTTAAGTTACAGCATGTCAATTTGATGGAGAATACAGGGTTTTATTTTTAAACATACATTTATAAAAGTTCAGAAGTTGCACTTTGATTTAGATGTATCTAAACACTTGTATAATTCATATTGAATTATTGTGGAATTATTAATCCATTTATTTTCCAGTAGGTTAACACCTCTGCTAAAATAGGGAACAAAGTCATTTTCACATTAAATGTTGGTGACTAAATATTGCAGAACATAATTTCTAGGTTTATGTCTTTAATCCCCTTACCATCAAGTGCAATTGCATCATAAAGTGTTTAGTAGAGTTGTGTACTATAGTAATAAATCACAATGGTTACCTTTAGTTGTAAAACACCATTTTAGGTAGACAAGGCTACTTTCTTCAATTTTTAAAATGCAATCTTCATTGTATTAACTATGAACAGTGAAAGCTATGGTGATATTTTTGGTGTTTAATCTTTTTCTTGCTGTTTGGCAATACAGTATTCAGTAAAAGGAACCAAATGATTTATCATGCTAACCCATAAATGTGGGTGTTCTCTTTGCCTTTATGCAGCTTTCTCATTACATGAAACATTTATTGAAATATATAAGATACTACAGTCAGCTAGCCAACTTGTCCTGTTGACTTGCCTTTCACGAAGGTGCTGCCTGCATTAGTCCTGACCCGACACCCCTGTCGGCCCGACCTCGCTCCCCTACTGTTAGCATTAACGACAGACAGAGCTTCAAAGGTTTTCTATAATGACAGACCAAAACTTCAAAGAAGAAAATATAGCAGGGTAACCACTAATGAAGAGAGATCCCGCAGAACTATAATACAAAACATTAACTCTCTTATTTTCCAGTATGACTTTCTTGGTCCCCTCTGAATATTCTTCAGATCATTACAGCCAACAAGCAAATATTTAATAAAGGCTTCTACTGTGTCTTACTTTGTTTAATTTTATTGATGAGTAACAAATTTATTCAAATTGTGGGGAAAGTGAAGCGAGTCTGTGCCATTTGAGTGCAAGAGTGTGTACTCTGTACAAGGAATGGAAATGGTTTGTACACTAAAATAAAACAAAGAACTGTGGATTTGAACCAAAACCAGAAATTGCTTGGGAAATTCAGTAGGTCTGGCAGCAACTGTGGGAAGAAAGCAGAGTTAATGTTTCAAGTCCAGTGACCCTATCAGCAGAGTCACATTTTCCGAGTTGGGAACAGTGCTGATGAAGAGTCACCTGACTTGAAATGTAAAGTTTAACTCCAGCAATTTCTGTTTTTGTTGGAAATAATTTTCGTCGCCTTTTATGTTTCACTTGTTAGGTGTTATTGAACATTTTGAGAAGCTTGGGTTTTATTACTAAGAAATTGCATTGAACAAGAATCTGACGTAGTACACCACACAGTCTGAAGTTTGTTGCGAAGCAGAATTGCAGCTAGGAGTTGAGATGAAGTTGTAAGATGCTTAAAAGGTGCTACAAGTTTCCTGGTCTGTTGCAATGTCATGAGATGTTAGCATCCTGCAACACCATCTGTTTTATTCTTTATCATCTACGGATTGAAGTTTTGTGTATCAGCTTTTATTGTCCTTAGTGCGTTTTTTTCTTGGCAACAGGAGGTTTTGGATAAGGAGATACAGCTTTCTCTCTTAATCAAGTGAATGGATGTACTGTTGTGCTGTTAACAGAACTAAAGGGACAGTGAGCACCAATTTGCTGAGTTGTAAAATAAATAGTGTTATTTATATGGAGCTTTATATTGAGTTACAGAATTGTACAGCATGAAACAGACCCTTCGGTCCAACTCATCCATGCTAACCAGATATCCTAAATTAATCCAGTCCCATTTGCCAGCATTTGGCTCATACCTCTCTAAACCCTTCCAATTCATGTATCCCTCCAGATGCCTTTTAAATATTGTAATTGTACTCGCCTCACCACTTCCTCTGGCAGCTCGTTTCATACACACACCACCCTCTGCATGAAAATGTTGCCCCTTAGGTCCCTTTTAAATCTTTCCCCTCTCACCTTAAACCCATGCCCTCTAAATGTGGACTTGCCTACCGTGGGAAAAAGACCGTGGTTATTTACCCTATCCATGCCCCTGATGATTTTATAAACCTCCATAAGGCCACTCTTCAGCCTTCGATGCTCAAGGGAAAATAGCTGCCACCTGTTCAGCCTCTCCCTATAGCTCAAACCCTCTAACCCTGGCACCATCCTTGTAAATCTTTTCTGCACTCTTTCAAGTTTCACAACAACTTTCCTATTGCAGGGAGACTGGAATTGTATGCAGTATTGCAAAAGTGGCCTCACCAATGTCCTGTACAGCCACAACATGACCTCCCAACTACTATAGTCAGTGCACTGACCAATAAAGGCAAGTGTACCAAACACCTTCTTCACCAAACCCGTCTACCTGTGACTCCACTTTCAAGGCAATAGGAACCTGCAACCAAAGGTCACTTTGTTTGGCCATATACCCCAGGACCCTACTATAAAGTGTCTAAAATTATGCCCTGATTTGCCTTAGCAAAATGCAACACCTCACATTTATCTAAGTTGAACACCTTCTGCCACTCCTTGGCCCATTGGCCCATATAATCAAGGTTCCATTATAGTCTGAGATAACCTTCTTCACTGTCTACTACATCTCCAATTTTGGTTATCATCTACAAATGTACCAAGTATTCCTCCTATATCCATGTCCCACTCACAAAGCCATGTTGACTCACAAAGCCTAATCAGTTCTTGCCTTTCCAAATACATGTACATCCTATCCCTCAGAATCCCCTCCAACAACTTAAGTCCACTGATGTCAGGTTCTCCTGTCTATAGTTCTCTGACTTTTCCTGACCACCTCCCTTAAATAATGGCACCATATTAGCCAACCTCCAGTCTTCTGGCATCTGAACTGTGGCTATTAATGATAGATATATCTCTGCAAGGGGCCTAACCGTGGATGGACTTGTTGGTCTTTAAGGGACCCTATTCTCTCTTTCGTTACTCTTTTGTCCTTAATATATTTGTAGAATCTCTTTGGATTCTCCTTAACCCTAGCAATGTTTGAGAAGATTTGTAGCTCAAAGTCCATCCACGTGTGGAACTACAGGATATGGGCGAGATTCTAATCAAGTATTTAGCCTCTGTATTTACTACGGAGAAGGACATGGAAGCTAGAGAACTGAGAGAAATAAGTAGTGATATCTTTAAAAGTGTCCCTAACACAGAGGAGGTGGAGTTGGATGGCTTGAAACGCATAAAGGTGGATAATGTCTCGGGACTTGATTGGGTGTTTCCTAAAACTTTGTGGGAAGCTAGGAAGATGATTGTTAGGCCCCTTGCAGAGATATATCTATCATTAATAGCCACAGGTCAGATGCCAGAAGACTGGAGGTTGGCTAATATGGTGCCATTATTTAAGGGAGGTGGTCAGGAACAGCAATGTTTATGGTAAGTATGTAAGTTAGCTCGCTGAGCTAGAAGGTTTGTTTTCAGATGTTTTGTCACCATGACTCCTTAACTCTACTTGCCAAAGCTATCTCATGTCCTCTTTTTGCATTCCTGATTTCTGTTTTGTGTGTATGTCTCCTCTTTTTTTCTTGACTAGAGTCTCAATTTCTCTAGTCATCCGGTGTCCCCTGAACCTACCAGCCTTGCCCTTCGCACTAACAGGAATGCACTATTGTGTATAATAGTGCAAAAAGAAGAAAGATATTGCATTTATATTGCTCCTTCCATGATTCAAGATGCATCAACATTCTTCAATGTCAGTTAAGTGTAGTCAATTATGTTGGCAAACATGGCACAGCAAGATCCCACAAACTAAACAGGAATTCACAGATCAGACAAACTCATTCACATCGTTGAATCCGCATTTACCATTTTTCAGAGAAATCCACTTCCCTGCCTTTTCCTCATATCCATCTAATTTTTAAAATATAGTTCAAGTATTTATCTCAATCTCTTTTGAAAGCTACTATTCTATCTGTACCAGTCCCGTCAGATCACATAATTCAGATCCAAGACATCTATTGTATAACGCGTTTCTTTACATTGCATGTGGTTGTCTTGCCAATCATCGTAAATCTGTGCCTTCTGATTATCAACCTTTCAACCTTTGGAAAACAGTTTGTCTTTGTTTAATAATCACTTAACCTGGTCTTGTATTGTTGAGTGAATGTTGACCTCTGTTATTTCTTCAAATAGTGACAAAGGAACATTATAAATCAACTGCTTTGCCGGATGCATCCCTGGTTAGTAACTGATCTGAAATGTAGTATCACTGGCGACGTAGCACTCATTCGATGCTGGGGCGGTCAAAAATGATCCAAGATAGTGATGGGACCAAACTGATATGTTGTGGCAGAGCTGATAATGCAACAACTTTATCCTAAATTCATTTATGAAAATGAATGTTTCTGGCAAGGCCAGAATTTGTTATCTATCCCTTTTTAATCTTGAATTGAGTGACATACTAGACCATTTTCAAGACTAGTTAAGAGTTAGCCAAACAGCGATTGGTCAGGAGAGACATGTAGATCAGAGAAGGTAAATGCAGCAGATTTCTGTAGGGTAGGGAAATGGGCCTGGGTGGGATACTCTTCAGAGGATGTGGACTTGTTGGGCCGAAGGGCCTGTTCACACACTGTAGGGATTCAATGATTTCTAAATAGCCTAGTGGGATTATCGCTGGATTGTTAATTCAGCGATGCAGCTGAGACCCCACGTTTGAATCCCACCATGGCAGATGGTGGAATATGAATTCAATTTTAAAAGTCTGGAATTAAGAGTCTAATGATGACCATGAATTCATTGTCGATTGTTGGGAAAAACCCATCTGCTTCACTAATGTCCTTTAAGGAAGAAAACTGCCATCTTTACTTGGTTTTGTCATGTGACTCCAGACCCACAACAATGTTGTTGACTCTTAACTGCCCTCTGGGTAATTAGGGATGGGCAATAAATGCTGACTTAGCCAGTGATGCCCTCATCTGTGAATGAATTTTAAAAAATGAACCAGATTCCTTTTTGTAACAGGGTTTAGATTAGAGTGGTGCTGGAAAAGCACAGCAGGTCAGGCAGCATCCGAGGAGCAGGATTTTCCTGCTCCTCGGATGCTGCCTGACCTGCTGTACTTTTCCAGCACCACTCTAATCTAGCCTCTCGTTTCCAACATCTGCAGTCCTTACTTTTGCTTAGTCCTTTTTGTAACAGTCAGTGATAGTTGCCATGGTCACCGTTACTGAAGATATTTTTATATTCCAGACTTAGTAGGCACATTTAAATTCTGCCAGCTGTTCTGGGCAAACCCAGAGCAATAGACTGGGCCTTGAGCCTGCTAGTCCTGTGAGATTACTATTATGTTACAACCTCTCCTAGTTTTTTCATTCTAAAAGATAGGAACACAATGGGATGGCTCTGTTGCTGTACACTGAACTTCCTCTAATGTTGCTCTGAATAACACCACAAGCCAATGATGGAATGATAGGATGACTCTGGAAGGGATGCATTTGGAACCTTACCGATGTTCCACTTGATAGCTGCTTGGTTTCAGCCTGCTGAGTTGCACCAACATCATTGCTAGGTGGAAGCATGAGCCTTGGCTGTTGGCTTGGTTTTGGAGGCTTTGTTGTGGTTGGTATGTCCACAAGGGGACAGCACACCCAGAATTGCAAAATGTTTCTGAGATTTCTTGGCAATTTGGTTTTAGAGTCTTTTAAACATATTTATCCATTCTCATAACTGCCAGACAGCCCAGATACACCAAGAAAATGTCTAAACTGCAAAGTGGTGTTATTATGGTCACCATAGAGAGTTAAAAGTTGAAAGGATGGCACATCAAGATTTAATGTTTTAGGATATTTACTGTAACAAGAAGACAAAAAACACTATTGACTAAACATTGCCTTTCTGGCAACTTGTACTTTAAATCACAGATATGAATACCCACTTTTTATAATTTAGCACAATTGATAAACTTGCTCAGTGGGCATTCAGTTCTAATAGAACTGATGCAAAATTATTTTCCATTTTAAAAGGTTTACTCCTGTCCTTTTCCTTTCTGTCTGCTAATCTCTAACGCCAGGACCTTCCTGGTGACAATATGCTTAGAAATCTTCACTTCAGTGCAAATAAAATTAATCTTCCAACTTTGTTTCAATTTTTCATAAATTTGATCTTTTCAGTTCAAGCACATACTTCCACGCAAAGGCTGACACGATGAACCGTAGCAACATTTGACCTTCTCGCTGTTCCCTTTGTCTCCTGAATCCTGGCAAGTTCTGCCTGTGAGATGTGGTGATATTTTAGGAAAGCCTGTGACCCATACCACAATGGCTTCCTCTATGCCCTTCCCACCTCAATCCATCTGAGCAATGGATTTGGGTAGACGTGCTCATTAGCTATCCCTAACATCCCAACTCTTTTTTTCCTGTTAGTACTAAATGGGCAGTTTAAAGCATAACTGTTCACAACTGGAAATTCTCAACACCTTTCTGTGGCTTTTGAGACCCTCAGACTCTCCACTGGCTTTACAGTTCCATGGCCATTGTTTGCAAATACCTTGATCTCATTGGCTTAGTAAGTCACTCAGTTCAAGACCAAAAAGGGATAGGCAACAATACCCAAATAAAACAATATAACCCTGCTGTCATCTATTAATAATCAAACTAACCAGGCTTGTAGTCAGGCAGTGTTCAGGACTGGTCAGATGAACCCTTTTCTTTATCATAAATTTAAATACAGTCCCAAATCAGACCTCATAAGCCTCATAATTGCATGAGTCCATGGAGTTAAGTTGACTGTAATGATAAGCTCCAGTGTTTTTCAGCACAATGCCGTGTCCCAGAGCCCTGCTTAAACTAGTCTGTGACAAATCACAGTGAATTATTGAAGGGGGTTTTGGGATTCTGTAGGTGATATAGGAATCAAAATCAGCACAGAGAGAGGCCATTCAACCCATCTTTCCACTGCAAAAGAACAATCGAACAAGTTCCTTTGCACATTGCTCGTTGGGTCTTTGCCCTCCAAGTATTGATCTGCTGAACCAGCTTCCACTGCTCTTTCAGGCAGTGTACATGAGAACATACCTTTTCAAAAACAACCTGGGTGTGCCTTGCCATTGACTGAATCCATTATTCAGGAGAAAGTGAGGGCTGCAGATGCTGGTGCTTAGAGTTGAGAGTGTGGTGCTAGAATAGCACAGCAGAGCAGGTAGCATCTGAGGAGAATCGAGGTTTCGAGCATAAGCCCTTCATCAGGATTCCTGTGCCTATGTCTGGAACATCGATTCTCCTGCTCCTCGGCTGCTGCCTGACCTGCTGTGCTTTTTCAGCACCACACTCTTAACTCTGAATCTATTACTTGCAGTATTTTAAAGTATAACATTCATTCCACTTTACCTGACTCAGTCATCATATCAGACCAGTTCTATCCATTTCATTTTTTTTTTGTTGAAAAACCTGTCAGGATGCAGCATGCTCTTTGGCTTGGCACATCCCGTCTAGGCCTTTACAGAAACTACAGGTTGAACTGTTTACTGCAACAATGATAATGTGCATTTGTATGGTGCCTGCGATACAGTGAAGCTTTTCACCAGCAATTTGGCATTAAGCCCCGTGTGGAGATATCAGTGAGGTTGGCCACCTGAGCCTATCAGCTGTGAAAGCAGGATAAACACATTACTTTGTTTGGTATTACCGTGGCTTCAGGGTGGATTGCTACATGAGCATTCTGTGGTGGAATGGGGTGACGTTATGCAATCAAGCTCTTCTTGTTCCATATCCCCTTTTAAAGCTTAAGTTTCAACCAAAACTCTGGTGTTTGAACAGAAATCATACCTGACAGAGGGACGAAGGTGACAAGATTCATTCTATTCACATCGGAAAACAGGAAGCTGAAAGACTTTCTGTCTAAAATTTGCTCTTAAAGGGGCCGTAACCTTACTCAGGGATCAGAGCCCTGGGACTCTTCCACTCCCAGTCTGTCTCAACTCTTAACATCTTAGACTTGATACATGAGCCCCTGCACCAGATGGTAATGACCACTTTTTTATAGGTGGACAGACAGATGAGGCAGGAGAACTGATAGTGGTGTTATCGCTGGGCTTTTAATCCAGGTAATGTTCTGGGACATGGGTTCAAATCCTGCTAATGGTGGAATTTTACTTCAATTTAAAAAAAAGGAAAATCTGGACTTAGAAGTCTGATGACCATTGTCGATTGTTGGAAAGACCCATCTGTTTCACTAATGTCTTAAGACCATAAGAATAGGAGCAGAAACAAGGCTATTCAACCCATTGAGTCTGCTCTGCCATTCAGTCATGGCTGATAGGTTTCTCAACCCCATTCTCCCTCTTTCTCCCCATAACCATTGATCCCCTTGACAATCAAGAACCTACCTATCTCAGTCTTAAATATACTCAGTGACCTGGTCTCCACAGCCTTCTGTGGCAATGAATTCCAAAGATTCTTCACTTTCTGGCTGAAGATGTTTCTCCTTATGTCTGTTCTGAAAGCTCTTCCCTTTACTCTAAGTCTTTTAGGGAAGGAAACTGCCATATTTATCTGGTCTGGCCTACATGCGACCTCCTGACCCACAGCAATGTGGTTGACTCTTAACTGTCCTCTGGGCAATAAATGCTGCCTAGCAAGTGACACCCTCATCCCATGAATGAGTAAAAGGTAAAATGTTTGACACGCAACTCGTTTTGTTATTTTTGAGTTGATGCTTTGTGCAGGATTATCTCTGGTTTGAGTCCGGTCTTTCCTGTGTTGGTGTGGGAGGGTGGAGCTAGCCATCATCGTATCCTCTGGCCCTTTCCATCTGGCCTTGGTGTGGAGTTATAGACTTGAACCAAGGCAGGTAGAATCTACACTTGGATTATAAGATGACACTCCACCTACGTGATGCTTTGTAATCTTTGACCTTTAATTACCTATGACCTCAGTGTTGATCCTTGGAAGCCTGCAAGCTGTCCATTGTTCTGTCTCCTTCCATTGATTTTTGTGACTCACAAAGGCCTGTTTTTTTTTAAAATGCAGAAGTACTCCTGATTTTTATAAGCAAAGCCCTTTTCCCAAGTGAAACCCAGATGAATAGAAATGTGTTTTCCGCTGTGTGGGCAGAATTTGGTAACTGAGATTGGCAGGCCTTTTTGCTTGATTTCCCAATTCTCATTAGTCAGTCAAAAAATGGAATACATTGTGGTTTACATGTCTAACTAATAGCAAGAAAATAACTTGATCAAATACTCTGTTTTAATAATGTCAGTCGAGATATAAACATTGCTTTGGACACCGAAAAAATTTCCAATGCTTTTATTCGAATGGTGTCATTGAATCTTTAATGCCTACCTGGGAGGGCAGAATTGGGCCTTAGTTCAATGTCTCATCTGATAGACAGGGCTTCCAATAGGGAACAGCTATTCCCCCTCCGCAGTACTGCATTAAAGTGCCTGCATAGATTATGGGCTCAGGCCTCTGGAGTGGGACTGAGAACTCCTAGTAAACCCCTTTGCCTGACTGTTTGGAGGGCCGGCTGTTGCACTGGGGATTTGGCACCTGAATATGACAGGCCCCTGGTGAGATCCAGCCTTCCAGGCCAAAGGCTGGCAGAGCTGAGGCACATTGGTGCATTCAGGCTTCAAACCCCAACAGGATTTCCAAAAGGAAGGATGAGAGACTGCTAGGCTCATGTCCAATTTGACAAGCCCCTACTGCAAAAAAAAACTGAGACTCTATCACTACATTATCAGATAATTATTAGGCCTTGGATTACCAACACTTTGTTAAATATGTGTTACAATATTTAAGATCAGCAAATATTTTTAACTTTGCTCACTTTGGATCTGTATCAGGCTCTTTAGACTGAAGATGTTATGGGACTTTTGTGATTGGCGAGGACTAAACCCTTTTCTTTTGGTGGAAGACTCTCAATTGCTTGTTCATTTAAGACAGACAAAATCAAAACCACAGTCTAAACCCCTTGACTGAAAGTGAGACCCCATGTCTGTGCAGAGTGAGGTGCTCCAGGATGACTGGGTTTATCAAAAGGTCCAGATGGCTCATGGTTTCAGAAGTGAATCACTTCATAAAGTAACAGTTTCAATAAGGAATTTAGGAGAAATGTCTTTCACTGTAGAAGGGTTTATATGTGAAATGAAATGGCTGAGGTGAATAGCGTAGACACATTTAAAGGGATGCTCAAGGTATATCCAGGAAGGAGATGCATTTGTGTGCTGCCTGCAAAACAGTGAAGCATCCCAAGGTTGCTTTTCACCAGCAATTTGGCATTAAGCCACGTTTGGAGATATCAGGGAGGTTGGCATAAGAATAGGAAGATATGTTGACAGGTATCTTTCTGAACAATCTATAGTGTGCCATACCTCAGAAGCAGATGGGACTTGAATTTGGGCCTTCTGACCCTACCAACGAACTACGAGGTCCCCTTGAGTGTAAACTAATGGGGTGAGATAACAAAAGGTGAGGAAAGATATACGTGGCATTCAAACACATAAACCTGTTGGATTAAATGGCTTCACGCTCTACATGATTCAGCATCTTGAAGGATCATCCCTTGGAATCACGACAAGTGACTATAGAAGAAGGAAAGGCCATTTGCCTGTTAACTCTGTAACTTCCTGATGATGATTCTATGGTCTTCTCGTCTTGAAGTCTTCTTTCACTCACAAGCAATTCTCCTTGACCAGTTCAAGTTCCAAACACCCTTTAATGCATAAAACACAAAATAAGCGATTCAGCCCTTCCGACCCTTGATATCCTTACCCTCATCTTTCATGGTCAGCTAGGTGGGAAAGTCTCCTGCGATTCCAACTTGAGATGAATTATCTTTAACGGGGAGGCTCTGGAAGGGGCCATAACCTTACTCAGATATGAGTGCCCTCATGTGCTGGCATACTGGGGCTCATTCACCTGGCACACCTCATCCAATGTGTCCTACCATTGACTTGTTTCCATGTACGTATCACTTATGGGAAAAAAACCAAACCTCAAAAGATGATTGTATGCAGTTGTAGGATATGGATGTAAAATGACTGGAGGGTTAACTGACTAGCTTCACCTCAGTACCAATACAGTGGAAAGAAGAAGGCTGTGGACTGGGATTCCCTGTCACCCATTTTGGTTTTTCACTTTCCTGTTGAAGTGAGCTTATTATGAACTGATGGATGACTGGATGTGACTTACTTTGTATCATACAGCTGTTGTCACCCGACACCAAAACTGACACCAAGAAATCCACTCCCATTCC
This sequence comes from Chiloscyllium punctatum, assembly GCF_047496795.1. Taxonomy (NCBI): domain Eukaryota; kingdom Metazoa; phylum Chordata; class Chondrichthyes; order Orectolobiformes; family Hemiscylliidae; genus Chiloscyllium; species Chiloscyllium punctatum. The sequence continues at coordinate 13,421,704 of NC_092752.1, read as the reverse complement.
CCCACCCCCACCTAGCAAGGTGTCACATCATCAGGAGAAGACACACAGAGGAGAAAAGTGTTGAAAAGAGTTTAAAAAGAAGCCGGTTCAACTTCCTGTTTTCCAACGTAAATGTGACGAATTCTTGTCACCGTCAACAGTACTGTTGTCAGGTGTGGTTTTTTTGGAGTGTTGGAATATCAGGGCTTTAGTTGAAGTATAATGCGAAAAGAAAAGGACATGAATGGAATGAAGTGACCGTATGCAGGGAGATGATGGCCTTGTGGTATTATCGCTGGACTGTTAATCTAGAGGCCCAGGTAATGTCCTAGGGACATGGGTTTGAATCCCACCACAGCAGACAGTGGAATTTGATTTCAATCAAAATTTGGAGCTAAGAGTCTGATGATGACCATAGTCCATTGCTGATTGTGAGGGGAAAAATCCCTTTGGTTCACTAATGCCTGCCCTTTAGGGATGGAAACTGCCATCCTTACCTAGTCTGACTTGCAGTTAACTCCTGAACCACAGCAATAGGGTTGACTCTTAACTGCCCTTTGGGCAACTAGGGATGGACAATAAATGCTGGCCTAGCCAGAGTTGCCCATATCCTGTGAATGAATAAAAAAAGCAATATTTTACCATCCACATTGTCACCCCCTCTGCCAACTATCTGTAGTAATTGTTGGAGAAAGAAAGCCACTTGCACTTATGTAGTCCCTTTAATGCTATTACACAACCCAAGCCCCTTCACCTTAAAACATTTGAAAGCAAATTTTGATAGTCCGCCCCACAGGAAGCTGTTGTAACCAAAGACGTTGGTGAAAGGTGCAGGTTTTAAGGAGCATCTTAAAGGAGGAAAGTGAGGTGGAGGGAAATCCAGACGATTTTTTGGAGGTGTTGTACTGAAGAAAATCAGAAATCTGAGGATTCAGAGGTATGGAGACACCTTGGGAGTGTTGTGTGGTTGTAGGAGATTACAGGTGTGAGAGGGTTGCAACCGTGGTCAGGGTTACTTGGAAACAAGTGCGGAAATGATAAACTCAAGGTGATGCATGATCGGGGGCTGATGTCGGTCTGGCAGTGCAGTGCTGATGGGTGAGTGAGTCATCGGGCAGATTAGATCAAAGGCAGCAGAATTTCGAATAGTCTCACATTTATAGTGTAGGGATGGGGGACGTCGACAAGAGTACATGACAATAGTTGAGTCTAAAGGTAAATGGCAAACGTTAAGTTAAAACCATAGATTGCTGGGCGAGTTTATTTCCAATCACTGAAGCAAGCTTTATGTAGAGAAGTGTTGCTCTAGAACTCACACAGGAAGGAGTGGGAGAGCTAGTGAGAGCTGTGTCTTATTTTTTTCTGTCTTGTTTCTTGCACTTCTGGTAAAATTGCCTTGCACTACGAATGGGATACAGCAAGCAGTTGAAGTTGGGTTGGTGGGATGGCAACAGGGAGAAAAGAAGCCTGTTTAAAACCTTGCTCGATGTTTTGTGAATGATCCCTTTAACAGGATTGACTTTAAAAGAGTTCATAAAGATTTACAAGGATGTTGCCGGGGTTGGAGGATTTGAGCTACAGGCTGAATAGGTAGGGGCTATTTTCTCTGGAGCATTAGAGGCTGAGGGGTGATTTACAGAGATTTATAAAATCATGAGGGGCTTGGATAGGATAAATAGACAAGGTATTTTCCCTGGGGTGGGGGAGTCCAGAACTAGAGGGCATAGGTTCAGGGTGAGAGGGGAAAGATATAAAAGGGACCTAAGGGGCAACCTTTTCACGCAGAGGGTGGTGCGTGTATGGAATGAGCTGCCAGAGAAAGTGGTGGAGGCTGGTACAATTCCAACATTTGAAACACATCTGGATGGGTATATGAATAGGAGGGATTTAGAGAGATGAGGCAAGTGCTGGCAAATGGGACTAGATTAAGTTAGCATATCTGGTCGGTGTGGATGAGTTGGACTGAAGGGTCTGTTTCCGTGCTGTACATCTCTATGACTCCATGACTAAGTCAGCCAAATACTACTACCACCTTTCTAAACTGTGCTGGACCTGCACTGATCTGGTCTAGACTCAACATTGTAACAAAAATGTTCTACATCTCCAGTCTTCCTTTTAAGTGCAACCAAGCACCCACCTTAAAGGAACTAATGCAATGACCGCACACAACAAAGAAATATTTGAGGGAACTTTAAATACCAAAGCCCTGATTTTAACCTCACCCGTCTGGTAGGAATGAGTCTGACATCTGTTTCGACACCCATGCAATCTTGAGAGGAGATTTGATCAAGGTTTTCAAAATCAAGAGGGTCTGGAAAGGGCAGATGGGGGAAAGCAAAAAACTGTTCCGGTTGATGGAAGGATTGACAACCAGAGGGTAGAGATTTAAGGTAATTGACAAAGCAAGCGCTGGTGGCGTTGAGGCCAAATCTCATGGCAGAAGTGGCCAGGATCTGGGATGCATTTTCTCAGAGTGCGTTGGGGGACAGGGAGATCGAGTGAGGCTTTCATGGGGGAATTGGATTGTTAATTGAAAAGGAAGAAAGCACAGGGTTTTGGGGAGAAAACAGGAGAATTGCACCAAATGAATTAGTCATATGGTAGGCCCATCACAGGCACAGTGGGCCAAATGGCCTCTTTCTGCATTGTCACAATTCTGTGACGCTTCAGTGGTGCATTGAGATAAGGTTAGGGTGAGGGAGCTCCTGTCCTGAGTGCAATTAGTCACTGGATACATTCCTTATGCAGTCAGGACGTAACTTCTAGCTACTTTTACACAGTGTGTTGTTGAGTGCAGAAAGGAGAGAATCCAATAGGTTGGCAACCGAACAGGAAAAGTTACCTCAGCCATCAGCTGCTCCAGGAATGGTTGGGAACTGTGGGTGTGAGCTTGTTTGTGTGTGTGTGTGTGTGTGTATGTGTTTTGCAATGCTGAAGCTAAGCGTCTGTACCTGAGCAGATATCTTATCTGATGCATTGGTGAGATGGGAGGTGGGAGAAGGAGGTGTAGTGCGTTGGTGTGTATGAGATATGCAGAGATAAGAACGTTCAGGTAGCTCCAGTAACACAGAAAATAAAGTTAACCACAGTAGCACCTGGCGATACTGTTCATATTGGCTTGACCTTTTGCAGAAGAGTTGCTTTGCTTTTTATTGTCTAGTATGTGTGCATGTGTGTTTGTATAGCTGGTACACACTGCAGCTGCCTTCCCACTGAGATTAAGCTCACACACGGGTACGGCACTGTTAGCGTCCTACATGTAGTGTTATTGTTTAAGCAAGATTGCTTTTTTTCTTTTGTGATTAACATCCCGAGCAGTTCTAGTGAAACTGAACCTACCTTTAACCAGACTTTAGCATGATAGATATGATCGATCTCTTGCTTTGAGTAACAATCTGCTGTAGTAACAATATGCAGAAAGGCTTCACAGAAGTGTAAGGGGGGGGAAGCTATAGGGTACCGAAGCCAGAGGAGAGCAGTTTTGACCCCCCCCACCCCGCTCCCACCCCCACCCCCACCCCCACCAAGGCAGGGTACAGGCTGAGTGGAATGTAAAACTTCAAAAAAATGTCAAATCTGAACCTACCCTACCTCTAACCTTTCCCTTTCTGGTTTATGACAAAGATGGGTATGGCCAAGATGGGAAACTAATTTCTTTCCAGGACACAGTCCCATCATTTAGATGTCTTAATATGGCTGTTTTGATTCTCGTTTTAAATTTAACCGTTTGCTGGCTGGTGTTGGAGACAGCACATGCTGAGCATTAATAGAAGCAGTGAATGCTAAAGGTGATGGATGGGGTGTCCATCATTGGAAATGCTTTGCCCTGGATGGTGCTAAGCTTCTTGAGCTGCACTCATCCAGGCAAATGGAGGATATTCCATGACACTGCTGATTCATAGATGTTGGACATGCTTTGGGGAGACAGCAGCTGAGCTACTTGCTCAGAACCCCTAGCCTCTGACCTGCTTTTGTAGCTGCAGTATCCATATGACTAGACCGTTAGGTTTTTGGTGACTCCCGTTGATGGTTGCGGATGTGGATTCAGCAATGTTTATGCTGCTGAACATCAAGGGCAAACAGTTAGATTCTCTCAAAGACATTTTTTTTACAATAAAGTAAGGTACTCTAAAGTTGCAGTTCAGGGCAGTCACAACAATTTATGTGTTTCCTTCATTGTCAATAGAAATGTGCAGAAAACACAAGTAGACACTAGATTTTAAAGCTGCTGTATCCAATGCAAGAATTCTGAGTATTTTATAATCTTACAAGCCATCCTTTTTTTTCTCAAAAGCAATTATATACACGTAATAAATAACTACATACAGGTAATAAATAACTATATACAGGTAATAAATGCAACATGCATGTCCTGAGAATTAATAAAGAGAAAGACAAAAGTTTTGGGGTGATTATAACTTTGGGCAAGAGTTTAAAATGGAATTGCTTGCCTTTTGCACATCATTCTGAACACTTTTCTTTAACCCTCAAATCACTTCAATTGGGCATGCAATGTTACTGGTAGTTGATTCAATATCACCCATTTTTACACCATCATTCAGTGTTAAGAAAACACTGGTGTCTCGGGGGTATCTTTGCTCTGGCACAATTGTTGTGAAGGTGTTTTATTCTCCCTCAGTACCCACACACACACACCGGGAATGAGGCGGTCTTTTGGTTCTTAGCTGTGTCTTTTCATGATGTGCATGTGTTGGTGATGTGCATGGAGTTTGAGGTCACACTGATGTTGTATTGCTTAATTTAGATCCCTTATCATTGGACTCTCCGAATCTTCAGTTCATTCATGTCTACTTGATAGAATTGGTTCTGTCTTTTATGTAGGAATGTAAACATGCGAGAGGCTTTGGAAAAATTACTTGTATACATCTTTCATTTGCATAATTGTCATAAATTACTTGAATTCAAATCAGGATACAGAGGGGTCATCAGCTGACTGTCCGTTACGGCCGCTCGCACATGTTTTTGTTATGAGTCTTAAATTTCCTTTGTTCCTATTTCTCCAGATGATCAAAAGAGGAGTAAGGAATGAATGTTAAAATGCCATCACTTCATTGCTGTGTTGGTCTGTGGCCAACTGGCTTTTTCACTTGAGTGACAATAACTGAGAAAAGCAACATAGCTTTGGGGGTTTGTCATAATTTAGAAAGTAAAGAACTTTTACCTGTGTGGTCCCAGGGAACTAATTCTTCACCTGAATGGTAATATAACTACTTCACTCAATATACTTTGGTCAATTAACTGTTGGCCCATTCAGAAGCTGGACATTCCTAAAACTGCAATTCATAGAACTCATACACTTAATGGTAAATTCCTGGGGAGTGTTGCTGAGCAAAGGGACCTTGGAGTGCAGGTTCATAGCTCCTTGAAAGTGGAGTCGCAGGTAGATAGGATAGTGAAGAAGGCATTTTTTTAATGCTTACCTTTACAGGTCAGAGCATTGAGTATAGGAGTTGGGAGAACATGTTGCGGCTGTACAGGATATTGGTTAGGCCACTTTTGGAATACTGTATGCAGTTCTTGTCTCCTTCCTATATTAAGGATGTTGTAAAACTTGAAAGGGTTCAGAAAAGATTTATGACCATGTTATCAGGGTTGGAGCGTATGAGCCATAGGGAGAGGTTGAATAATTGGGGCTCTTTTTTCTGGAGCATTGGAGGCTGAGGGGTGACCTAATAGAGGTTTATAAAATCATATAGGGCAGCGATAGGGTGAATCGCCATGGTCTTTTCCCCAGGGTGGGGGAGTCCAAAACAAGAGGGCATAGGTTTAGGGTGAGAGGGAAATATTTAAAAGGGACTCAAGGGGTAGCCTTTTAACACAGATGGTGGTGCGTGTATGAAATGAGCTGCCAGAGGAAGTGATGGTACAATTACATCATTTAAAAGGCATCTGGATGGGTACATGAATAGGAAGGGTTTAGAGGGATATGGGCCAAATGCTGGCAAATGGGGCTAAGATTAATTTAAGATATCTAGTCAGCATGGATGGGTTGGACCGAAGGGTCTGTTTCCGTGCTGTCCATCTCTATGACTCTATAGAAGTGATGAACAGGAGCTTTTAAAGAAAATTGACTAAATCTCCAAAATTGAGAAAAAGGGCAGGGCATGGGAAGAGAGTTGGGATTAAACACTAGAAATGTTGGAGAAACTCAGCAGGCATGGCAACGTGTGAAGAAATAAACAGTTACCATTTCAAGTCCTGTATGACCCTTCTTCAGATTAAAGTTGAGTGGGAGATATAACCATAGTATAGGTTCCTGTACTTGAGATGACAGGAAAATGACGTATTATTTTTTGGAAAAGCATTTACCAGGCAGCTAAAATAATCCAGTTCGGTCCTAACTGCTCTTTTATGTTGAAAGATAGAGAAAGTAAGAGGTGTCAGTGTGTCAAAAAAAGATGCTTTAAGTCTGAAACCAGGATACAAAGTTCCAGAAAGATTTGACAGGCCTTTGTGGAGAGAGGAATGAAAGATTAATTTTCTGACGTTGGTGACCTTCAGTCAGAACCTCTTTGAGATTGGTGTAGAATGGGAATTGATGGGAAAGTGAGTGTTGATTGAGGAAGTGACCACCATTAGCAGCCAGGAATCTCTGCTGGACATGACCAATGTTCACTATTGGGAACCAAACGGGATGATAATACAGCCCCCTGCTCTCAGGCTTGACGGGAAAGGCATTATACCTACTATACCTACTCTATACCTACTCACCCACTGTAAACTAGGTTGGTTGGGGGGGGTGCGTGGGGAGTGATTTGGTGGATTTCCCATCGTTTAGTCTATTGATGCCAGTTAGTTGCAACTAATTTAAAGGCCAAGGTGAGGAGGGTTTGGTCAATGCCAGGTGGGAAACCCAGCTGAATGGGCAAATGTTGGTCAAGGAGTAAGGGACCACCATTTCAGGCCCCCTATGACCATTGGTGGAAGCCAACAACACCCCCCCCCCCCCGCCCTACCTCCACCTCCACCTGCACATGTTTAGCCCTGTGCCCCCCCCATCCCTGTTAACCATTTAACTCTGTCTCTGCCTTCCATAACCCCACCCTTCACCACCTCATTACACCCCTTTCCAGTGCCTGCCAATCTGCTGCTGGAGGAATCCCAGGTGGGATTTTACCCAGGCTCCTTGCTGTGGTGGATCTACCTGCAGTCCCTGCAGTGACTACCAACTCCGGTGGCGCTACTGGAACTACAGGGCTACTGGCCATTTGATTGGCCAGTGGCTGTCTGAAGTGGGGATGACTTCTTCCCGAAAGAATCGGGGAGGATGTCCAAACTCAAGCTACTCAATGTTGCTCCCAGCTTTAAATGTCAGCAAGTGAGTGCCAGAAGCGGGGTGGGGGGGCTAGTTTCCCTAGCTGTGGGTGGAGGAGATGGGGACTATGGCAGCCCAGTAACATTGAAGACTCATAATAAATTTGTTTAGAGTGCTACAAAACTACAGTTCTTAACTTTTTAAAAATTAATTCATGGGAAGACTGGCTAGACCAGCATTTATTACCAACGACACAGTTAAGAGTCAAACACATTGCTGTGGGTCTGGTGTCACATGTTGGTCAGACCAGATAAGGATGGCAGTTTCCTTCCCTAAAGGACATTAGTGAACCAGGTGGGTTTACCTGACGATTCACAATGGATTAATTATCATTAGACTCTTAATTCTAGATATGTATTGAATTCAAATTCCACCACCTGCCATGGCAGGATTCAAACCCAGATCCACAGAACGTTGCCTGGGTCTCTGTTTTAACAGTCCAGCGATAATATCCGTCACCTCCCCTGTGGTTAAAGCTGCCATGTGGTTACATTCTAGTGTTAACTAACATTTTACCCTACTTCTGATGGTATTGATAATGGCGTGCTAACTCCCAACACATCCTGTTCACCTGTCAGTGGCATGCTTGCTGACACAAACAAGGCTGCACTTCTAAAATTCTCATCCTTGTTTCCAGGTCCCTCTGTGACCTCAGCCTGTTCCTACCTTTGGAAGCTTCTGCAGTCCTACAACCCTCTGACCTGTCTGCATTCAACCCCCCCACCCCCACCCCTCAAAATCCCCTGCAGCTCCGGGCAGTCGTAGCTGCTTGGGTTCTAAGCCTTGGAATTTGTTCACCTCACTACTTTGTTTTACTGCTTAGAAACTTTCCTTAGGTCATCTGCCCTAACATCACCTTATGTGGATCATTGACCAACCCACATTGACCAACCCACCAACCAACTTGTTGTCTAGAGGAATTAAGGGCTACGGGGAGAACGCTGGTAAGTGGAGCTGAAATGCGCATCAGCCATGATTGAATGGCGGAGTGGACTCGATGGGCCGAATGGCCTTACTTCCACTCCTATGTCTTATGGTCACAATCATACCTTTGTGATGAGTGTCAGGATGTTGAGTGCTGTGTCGTATAAGTTGGTAGGGTCTGTTGAGTCATTTGGAGTGGAGAAGGTGGAAGATGTTCAGAAAATGTAATGATTTCTTCCTACGTTGCCTCTAATAAGTTGTCATCCATGGAAAAGCCAGTGGTTTGTTCAGTTCCACGTTCTTCTCTTTGGGAAGGTAGCTTGGAAGGGAATGAGTAGCACAAACACTTATAGTGCAAAAGAACACTGGCCTATGAAGAGGAAGTACAAGAGGCAAACAGCACATAAAAGCACAGTTACCTCAGAGACAGATTGTGGAAAATAATTAACTTGTCACTACTAGCATTGTCCATACCCTGGTTGCAAATTAAATGATTCCCAATGCACAGAACACATGCCTCAAGCCACAGTCAAGCACCACATTATTCGCTGATCTCAGTCAAAGCTGTGTGTGTGACGTGATCTGAAGCTAATAAAACATAGGCCTGAAGCAGCTTTCCTCGACCATGTACCACAAGTGCCTGATTGTCCTGTTCCAGTGTTGTCTTGTGGATGGGTAGAAAGTGGAAGTGACTCCCGCTCCTGATAGAACGATTACTTTGTGCGAGATGTTAATGACCTGGATTTTCAACTGTAGCCCTTTGTTACAATCTGGTGCAGCTTATTTTCTTACTTGCCTTTTTTAAAAAAATGGTGGCCCTCGTTCCATTTGGATGATAAAGTGAAATCTGAACAAATTGCCCTTCCACAGATCCAGGACCAGTCCTATTGCTCACTCACATTCCCTGCCCTTTTCCTTCTTATGAACTCGTGGAAGATCTTGTAATCTTTTTGAATCTGCCTCGCAGATAGTTTATTCTTATTTTCCAACCGGCAAATGTTTTGTCGTTTACTTGACCACCCTTTGCTGTTTCTAAAGTCTCACAGGTGTCAGGCTGACCAATCTTACTGATCAAAATTATTAACCTCTCTGTTTAAACTAATGCTATGCTCCCCCATTTTAATTACCCCTGGATGGATCAGTTTCCTCTTTTGAGTCTTTGGCTTGAAATTCATGCAATAAGTACCCAGGCTTCAGAGTTCCAGGCCTAAACTTACCTTTAAAAGCAAAATACTGCCGATACTGGAAGTCTGAAACAAATGCAGCAGAGAGAGAGAGAGAGAGAGAGAGAAAAAAACCATTTTAGATGCAGTATGATTCTGCTTCAGAACTTTAGAATAGGGTTTCCCAGCATTCTCTGTTTTTTTTTCCCTGAACTTGCCATTCACTATTTTGCCGAGACCCTGTTAAAATGGTGACTAATTTCACCTCTAATGATGGAAAATTATCCTGTGCCTCAGTGGACGGCTTATAAAGGACAAATGGTTCCTTTCTCCCTCAGACTAGGCCGTCTCTCTGCATTTGTTCCATTGTTGCTGTAATGTCCCAGACAGTGGGACCACCTCAGGGCACCAACCTGGCTCTTTATGATGTTACCAGCAACTCCCCCATCCCCTGCGGTTATGGGCTGGGCAATAAAAACCGAACGGCCTACTTTTGCTCCTACGCCTTACGGCCTGAAGGATTTCTCTGCCGAATTTTGAAGTTGAAGCCTCTGTGGTCCTCCCGGGCCATAGGGCTGCTGTCTCATTAAAGGGAGATGACTGCTGGTGGTTTATCCTGAGGGTCACCATACGTCAGGTGAGGGGAGAGAGGTGGAGAAGGAGAGTGCTTCATTATAACCTCAGCTGGTGTGAGAATTAGACCCATGCTGTTAGCACCGCTCTGTACTGCAAGCCAGGCCCCACCCAGCCAACTGAGCTAACTGACCACCTCAATGGAATGGATGTTCACTGAGAATCCTGGACTCCCTTTTTGATCCTTCTGACCGTGCCCATTTCTCCTGCAGTGAGGGCGCTATCTAAGTGTGGTGTCTCACTGTAGTTGAGTTCAGGCTGGCAGTACCTGCTCCGTTTACTAAACCCTCAGCTCCCTTGAATGAATTTTGACTCATCAGCTGCTAACACATTGCTGCATTTTGACTAAAGGCTGTTTGCAAGAGTGTAGCAGCATTGTAAAACGTGTGAGTAGTGCATCAGATGACTGGCATTTGCCTCCATTGCTGAAATGCAGTACAAATGAACACTGTCTCATTTCACACTTTCACTCAATTGTTTCCTGTTTAGGTTGAACTTGTGAGTTTACATTTAAAAGTGAAAAATTATATTACTATCTCCCCATCCATGCACCAAGTCAGAGAAAATAGGCACACTACATTACTCACTTTCTTACCTGAAGGTTTCTTTTAAAATGTCATTTAGCGTTTTTTTCTCATGCTAACTCAAGAGTTAAAATATAACTGCAACGTGTCACATTAACATCGTTTATTTTTGTCTGCTGGGCTGGAAAGCGTTGAGCAACAAAGTTTTGGGAGCTATATTCATTTTTCTACAGTTCGAAATTCTGGGGACAAATTGGAAATGAAGTTGGATCCAATTTTATAGCTTTTTCACGAAAGGTTTGGGGCTGAGATTGATGGCAGCCAGTGTAGAGTCGTTTGCCTGAAAAAAAGACCTTGGTGCAGGAGGAGAACAGAAACAACCAAGAATCATTCAGACAAGCCATCTTGTCATCTTTTCTCAGATGAGGATAATCACACAAAACGCATCAGCAGCTCAGTGAGGATGGTGTTCATATTAATGGCAGGAGTGAGATTTTGTTTTAAAAGATAAAAGAAATTGCTTGTTACTATGGCAGGGTAAATCCAAAAGACAACTAGGTTTCAGTGGCTTATATTCAGTTAACCTTAAAGGGGATAATTTGGCAATAACTGACTTGGCAGGAAGTTGACCGTTCCTTCTTTATACCACCTTGGTTTGCTTCCCATTACAAGTGTCATGTAAGTTCAGGCAGTGTGAATGTGCGACTGCTGAGCTGATCGTCTATTATGTGTGGAGCTTCAACACCAAAGATAATACCCATTTGTCTGTCAGGGTGCTGGGGTCAGTTAGCTCAGTTGGCTGGATCGAAAAGTGTGGCACTGGAAAAGCACAGCTGGTTAGGTGCCATCCGAGGAGCAGGAGAGTTGACATTTCGGGCATAAGCCCTTCATCTGGAGTGTTGTGGGGGGAGGTGAAGGGGGCTGAGAGATAAATAAGAAGGTGGGGCTGGTGAGAAGGTAGCTGGGAAGGCAATAGGTGGATGCTGGGGGAGGGGGGGGTGTAATGGTGATAGGTCAGAGGGGAGGGTGAAGTGGATAGGTAGGAAGGAAGATGGACAGGTGGGACAGTTCAAGGGAGCGGTATCAAGTTGGAGGGTTGGATCTGGGATGAGGTGGGGGGGGGAGGGGAGATGAGGAAACCAGTGAAATCAACATTGATGCCGTGTGGTTGGAGGGTCCCAAGGCTGAAGATGAGGCGTTCCTCCTCCATGTGTCGGGCTGCTTGGATTTGGCAGTGGAGGAGGCCCAGGACTTGCATGTCCTTGGCTGAGTGGGAGGGGGAGTTGAAGTGGTCAGCCACAGGGTGGTGGGGTCGCTTAGTGCGTGTGTCCCAGTGATGTTCCCTGAATCATTCCATGAGTTGGCGTCCTGCCTCCCCAATGTAGAGGAGACTACATCGAGAGCAGCGGATGCAGTAGATGAGGTGTTTGGATGTGCAGGAAAATCTCCACCTCCCCCACCCCCCACATTCCTGATGAAGAGCTCATGCCCGAAACATTGACTTTCCTGCTCCTCGGATGCTGCCTGATCCGCTGTGCTTTTCCAGCACTGCACTTTTCAACTGATCTCCAGCATCTGCAGTCCTCACTTTCTCTTTGTTGGCTGGATGGCTGGTGTGCAATATGGAGTGATTCTAGCAGTATGGGTTCAATCCCCGCCTCAGCTGAGGTTACCATGAAGGACTGTCCTCCTCAACCTCTCCCTTCACCCGTCAGGTTAAACCACTCCCAGTCACCTCTCTCTGATGAGAGAGCAGCCCTGTGTTCTGGCAAAGTGATAATGACATTACCTTTATCTGCTGGGGATTCCAGTATGCGATCCTTAAAGGGTAAGGGGTTTGGATCTGGGTGGGATGCTCTTTAGAGGGTTGGTGTGGATTGGATGGGCCAAATGGCTTGCTTACCCACTGTAGGGAATCTATGATTCATGTTGAAGATTCATGCAAATGGATGTTTCCCACTTCCCTTCTCAAGGATTTTCCATCTGTTTTATTTTGTTTAATGAACACACAAAGGAGCATTGAAGTAGGAGCAGATCAATCAGCCCCTCAAGCCTGGTCAACCATGCTGTTAGCTCATGTTGAAACTGTGCTTCCTCATTTACCCACCTATTCATTCATATCTAAAGCGACTCTTATCCATCTCCATCCTGCACAATTCAAAGATTCCAGTAGAAGAATTTGTGTGTACGTTTGTTGGGCATCTAAAGGCCAACATTCCCATCTTTGTTTTGAGAAGTGGGTTTCTGACTGGGCTGCTGGAAGGCATCGTGTGGTGTTTTCCTGGGGATTACTTAGGATCGCAGTGAGACTTACCTCAGCTCAGAGCTCCTGGGGTGGTGGAGCGAATCAATCAGCTGTTTTATTTCCTTTGGGTGGAACCTCCCGAGTTCACTCATGTTCTTAGAATCCCAATAGTGTGGAGTTAGGCCATTCAGCTCAACGGGTCCTCACTGACACTCCAAACAGCGTCTCACCCAGACCCACCTCCCTACCGTATCCTTGTAACCCTACATTTCCTCATGGATAATTCACCCAGCCTACATATCCCTGGACACCATGGGCAATTTAGCATGGCCAGTCCACCTAACCTGCACATCTTTGTGGGAGGAAACCAGAGCACCCGGAAGAAACGCATGCAGACACGGGGAGAATGTGCAAATTCCACACAGTCGCCCGAGTCTGGGATTGAGACCGGGTCCCTGGCGCTAATCACTGAGCCACCTTGTCTCGTATCAGGAGTTATTGTATGAAAAGAAGAAGGTTGGAAGAACCCCAACCTCCCTTCCAACCCCAAAATGCCCAGCTGTAGCAATCCCTTATCAAGTGCAATGGTGCCTGATCAAATGGAAATACTTCTTGGGCACCAGGTCTTGAAAAGGGACACCGCTGCTTGATTAAATTGTAGAAAGGGTCAACAAAGGAGGAATATTAACGTGAGTAACATTCCTTTTTCTGATGGGATCCGGGCTGAAACAGTGAGTTAAAGGTGATAGGATAGTGAAATATAACCTGTGAATGAGTGGAATGAGTCTTTTAGATTTTGAGAAATTGGAAGTGCTCATGCAGATTGTTTGCTGTTAGCTCCATGTGGTCTCAGTCTCATTTACCCTCCCTTCAGAATAAATCTAAATTGGCCCATTGAGGCTTAATGCAGTTCTGTATCTATCTGTCTGCTGTGTGTGTGTGTGTGTGTGTGTGTAACTGTAAGTGTGTCTCTTTCTGCTCTGTATGTCTGCGTCTTTGTCTGCGTTTGTCACAGCATCTGTGTGCGCGTGTGTCTGTGTCTTTGTATATGTCTTTGTATGTGTGTTTCTGCTCTGTATGACCATGTCTCTGTCTGTGTTTGTCCATGCTGTGAGTTTGCATGTCTGTGTGTGTGTGTCTCTACTCTGTATGACCATGACTCTGTCTGTGTTTGTCCATGCTGTGAGTTTGCATGTCTGTGTGTGTGTGTCTCTACTCTGTATGACCATGACTCTGTCTGTGTTTGTCCATGCTGTGAGTTTGCATGTCTGTGTGTGTGTGTCTCTACTCTGTATGACCATGACTCTGTCTGTATTTGTCCACTCTGTGAGTCTGCATGTCTGTGTGTATCTGCACAGCTTGCCTGTGTCTTGATGTATCTAGATATATATATAAGTATCAGTAACTCTAAGCACTCTGTACGTGTGTGTTTTTGCATTACATGGTTTCAATTTGGAAAGATTTGTAGTATATCCACATGCACTTTTAGTCTGTCTCCGCTTGCAGTTTTCCAAATCTTCCTGATAGAAGAAATAAAAATGTCAGTGGTTTAGGATTGGAGCCGAACTCAAAGAAATAGTTGTGGTTTCGGCTGGGTTTTTTTTCACAAAAATGTCTGACTGTTGAAACATATGTGACTTATTTGGGTTAGTTAACAAAAGCGGACTTTGTGTTTTGTAAAGCAAAACGGGTCATCGTAATTAAAGGTTTTATCTGCAGCGTCCGTTCTACTCCTGAACATCCCAGTCAGTCAAGTAATTATCCTATTGTGGCCCCAAAATAATCTTGTATTCCACCACTGCCCCCCGCCCCCCCACCCCCAACTTCCACCGTTCAAATGAGCCCACACCAACTGAAAAACGTTTCCTTTCAATAAAGAGTAAAAAAAAGAGGAATAATATAAAATTAGAGTATCGAGTGATTTGCTTCTTACCCTCGTTAACATCTAGAATTAATACATTTTCACTTGTGAGCGGGCTTGTTGGAAAAGATCAAGAAACGTTGTTGGAGTAAATGGGTCAGGGGTTGAGGGAGGGTGGGTACAGTGTGCTTGAGGGAGACAAATCACCTTTTGCAGCTTTCCTCTCTGAGTTGGCTATCGTTCAGCTGGTAACCTCGGCTGGCAGCCTGGGGAATGCAGTACAATGGTGAGCCATGACAGTCAGAGTGGGGTCTGAGTTTAAAAGCCTCTCTATGGTCCCAGCCTTGGCTTTGATCTTCAAGAGCTGCCTTCAGGTTGGCTGACTGAGAGGGAAGAGTCTTCTGTTCAGCCTGATATCAATCAGTTCACACACACCTCCCCCCCCCCCCCACAACACACACACACAAACCCCATCACCGCACAATTACGTGTAATTCAACCTGCATGGAAATAAGGCAGAGATTAGGGAGGGGACATTGTTCACTGAGAAACTGTGTGTTGATGGAGCTGGCAAGCTCCAGTATCCTGCTGACACACTCACTCACAGTCTCAATGGGAATAATAGATATGTGGCAGGAGGGACGGTGACAAATGCTGGTCGCACCATCCAACTGAGCAGAAAATGTGGTTACAATTGGGGATTAAGCTTTCACATGTAACCCTATTTCAACCAGCTGGATCGCTGCAGTGATCTGATCAGACCTGCCGATCCAACACGCAGTGCTCTCACGGAGACCACCTCCCTCCCTTTTGAAGGATCCCCTTCTTGAGGGAGCAAGTGTTCTCACAGCACACACTGGCCAAGGGGTTCCATTTGTAATGTGGAATTAAAATTTAAATTAAAAAGCCCTTTGTGTGAAATTAATTCTCGGCCCTGTGTTGTGAAAAAGGCATGCGGTGTAGAGTTGATTAGGTTTGATATCAGCCTGCAGATAAAATTTCTCTAACCCAAGGCCAGTTCTAACCTGACGTTCACTTCAATGATGTTTCCTTTCCCTAATGATCTGTGGGTTTCCCTTCCCGGCAACAATTTACAAATTGATCAGGGTCGTTTCAGTGATTTAATAACCATTAAGAGGGTGCTGTATAATCTGTGGAAATGAAGGACAAGCTGACGACGGCTAGCGACCTGGAGCCATTTAACCAGTCGCAGAACAGAGATGGCCATTTGGCCCCTGGAATCTGGGCTAGCTCTCTGACAGAGCAAACCAATTGGTCACTATCTGCTCAGCATGCTTGTCAATTCTGCAGATTTTCAAGGCCAGCAACGTGCGCTTTGGGAAAAGATGTGTGCAGTTTTGCCCTCCTGATTTAAGCAAGGATGTAAATTTGCTGGAGAGCGTTCAGAGAAGGTTTACGAGGTTGTTGGTGGAGTAAGTGGCTTGACATGAGGAAAGGTGGGCCAGACCTATTTTCAAGGCAAAAGTGAGGACTGCAGATGCTGGAAACCCGAGTCTAGATCAGAGTGGTGCTGGAAAAGCACAGCAGGTCAGGCAGCATCCGAGGAGCAGGAAAATCAACATTTCAGGCAAAAGCAGACCTATTTTTATTCGAGTTTAGAAGGAAAAGGAGTGATTTGATTGAAATTTGCCAGATCTTGAACAGCCTTGACAAGGCGACAAGGCTATTTCCTCTTGTGGGGGAGTCC
Source organism: Chiloscyllium punctatum (assembly GCF_047496795.1). NCBI lineage: Eukaryota > Metazoa > Chordata > Chondrichthyes > Orectolobiformes > Hemiscylliidae > Chiloscyllium > Chiloscyllium punctatum. Next base: position 13,405,331 of record NC_092752.1, on the reverse strand, counting down.
AAAACTAGGGGGCACTGTTTTAAAATTTAGAGGTCACCCTTTTAGGACAGAGCTATGGGAATTTTTTTTCCCCTTTGGACCTGTTGAGGAAGTGGGGGTAATTTAACATTCATAAGACGGAGGTAACTGGTTCCTGTGAGAGCAGAGAATCTAAGATTCTTGGGTCTTGTTCGGAAAGTTGAATTCAGAACAATCTTATTTTCAATGGTGGAGCAGGTTTGAATGCAGATGACCTACTCCTGCTCCCAATTCATATGTTCGTAAAAGTCTAGTCCAGCTCTCAGTCCAATTGTTTAAACGCCATGGGGCACTTAGGACATTGTCTGTCAGCCCAATGGAAAGCAGTTAGATCAGGCAGCTGTTCATCACAGCTGATCAATAGTGTGCATTTTCCACCAGCGTCCAACCTCAGAATGACCTTTCACACTCACGGATCTGAACTTGACACAATCATGTGAAATCAGCAACACTTCCATTGAAAGATTGAGTGCAGAGCTTTGGGTAAAGGTGTTGTCTTCCTGTCAGTTTATGTTGCCAGCAGCAAATTTTGCTTTCCACACACTGCAAAAGCTTCATTATGGAATTGGTTTTCTTCAGATTATTAGTGTTGTATTTTGAGTGCCTCCTCTTTCAACTCGATATTACAGTCATTTGGCTACTTAGGAACTGGATGATTGTGCCTGTAATGCCAATGTGAGACGTTGCTCCAAAGTGCCATCAGCAGCTATTACAGTATACAGCCAACCTAGTCCTGGAAACATAGATTTGGATATGGTGTGTAGAACTGTATATACATACAGCAAATGTGCTTTGCCTTGCTTGAGTGTGTACAGCAGTGTCTGTTTGTACAGTGGTGTGTGTCAATGTGTCTGTGTTTGTGTATGTATCATAGAGTCATAAAGATATACAGCATGGAAACAGACCCTTCAGTCTAACTCATCTATGCTGACTAGATATGGTAAATTAGTCTAGTCCCATTTGCCAGCATTTGGCCCATATCTCTCTAAACCCTTCCTATTCATGTACCCATCCAGATGCCTTTTAAATGTTGTAATTGTACCAGCCTCCACCACTTCCTCTGGCAGCTCATTCCATACATGCACCACCCTCTGCATGAAAAAGTTACCCCTGAGGTCCCTTTTAAATCTTTTCCCTCTCACTCAACAAAGGCACTCTAGTTTCAGACTCCCGTACCCTGGGGAAAAGACCTTGTCTATTTACCCTATCCATGCCCCTCATGATTTTATAAACATCTATAAGGTCACCCCTCAGCCTCCAACGCTCCGGGAGAAACAGCCCCAGCCTATTCAGCCTCTCCCTATAGCTCAAACCATCCTACCCTGGCAACATCCTTGTAAATCTTTTCTGCACCCTTTCAAATTTCACAACAGGGACAGTGGTCTCTATGCGTTGTGGCTGGATCTTTTTTCTGTCCTTGCTGATGAGCCATTTGTAAGGATAATAGAAGTGGGCTTTTGTCAGGAGAGATACAGGAACAGAAGAATACGTCATTGTTTCCTTTCCTGCAAGGAGTGCTTGGTGAGCTATTCCACAAGTAACAAAGTGGCTAAATCCAGTGTCCAGTGTCAGTGCCAGTTCAGTGCTGTGCAGCAGTGATTGCAAGTGAATTATGCAGCATTGTGAACAAAATAGTGGCTGCGTATTGCTGTATATTTCATGCTGTATCTACTCCTGAGACTCTACCCCTGACCTCTTGCTCATAGTAAGACCATAAGACCATAAGACACAGGAGTGGAAGTAAGGCCATTCAGCCCATCGAGTCCACTCCACCATTCAATCATGACTGATGGGCATTTCAACTCCACTTACCTGCATTCTCCCCGTAGCCCTTAATTCCTCGAGACAACAAGAATCTATCAATCTCCGCCTTGAAGACGTTTAGTGTCCCGGCCTCCACTGCACTCTGCGGCAATGAATTCCACAGGCAAATTACACACTAGTCTCCACCAGACCGTTGATAGGTGGTTTGGTTGTAGGATCCATTGCAGTCAAGTGCCCAACGATGGGAGTTGGAGTTTGATTATGTTGCTGTTGCTTGTTCAGTCTCTCATGGCCTTTGTCACGGCTCAGTTTGATTCCACACAAGTAGGAGGCCAGACTCTGTGATAGGATGCATAACCCCAAACATTGTATGACATTCACTGATAGAACGTTTTGTTTGTCGTGAGTCTTTGGAATTCCCTTCCCCCGAAAAGCAGTGGATGTAGAATCTCTAAATATTTTTGAGGCAGAGATTCTTGATTACCGAGGGCATGAAAGCTTCTTGGGGGTGTGCAGGAATGGAGAATTGAGTTCGAATCAGATCAGCTGTGACCTTATTGAATAGCAGAGCACACTTGAAGGGCTGAGTGGCCTCCTCTTGAGGTTTGTATGGATCACTTCAAGAAAAAAAGAGACCTAAGGGGCAACATTTTCACACAGAGGGTGATACGTGTCTGGAATGAGGTGCCAGAGGAAGTGGTGGAGGCTGGTACAATTGTAACATTTAAGAGGCATTTGGATGCGTATATGAATAGGAAGGGTTTTGAGGGATATGGCCTGGGTACTGGCAGGTGGGACTAGATTGGTTTGGGATATCTGGTCAGCATGGACGGGTTGGACTGAAAGGTCTGCTTCCATGCTGTACATCTCTATGACTCTAAAGAAAGAGTCAATTGCAACCAATTCACACACAGTAATACCACATGAACCGTTGAGATAGATGACCAAACCTTCTGGTTTCGGTGTTGATGAGGAAGAAGTATTGATCAGAACACATAGTAGACCTCCCTTGCTGCTCTTTGAATAGTGTTGTGGGATATTTTAAGTCCAGTCGGGAGCGTAGATGGACCTTGATTAGTTCCAGTTGGAAAGAAGCATATACTTACATATAATACGGGCAGCACGGTGGCACAATGGTTAACAGTGCTGCCTCACAGGGCCAGAATCCCGGGTTCAATTCCCACCTCAAGCAACTGACTGTATGGAGTTTGCACATTCTCCCTGTGTCTGCGTGGGTTTCTTCCAGGTGCTCTGGTTTCCTCCTACAGTCCAAAAATGTGCAGGTTAGGTGAATTGGCCATGCTAAATTGCCCATAGTGTTAGGTGAAGAGGTAAATGTAGAGGACTGGGTCTGGGTGGGTTGCTCTTCGGAGGGTCGGTGTGGACTTGATGGGCCGAAGGGCCTGTTTCCACACTGTAAATAATCTAATAAATACCAAGTCCCTTTAACTTGCACCCTCCTGACCAGATGCAAAATCGAGGTTGAATTCCTGCCTGAGCTGCTGAGTATTTTGTGCTTTTTGGTTCAAGTTCAGATCTGTTTTGGTAGGCTAGATTCCTGCTTTGTGATTCAGAATCTGTTAAGGCGCTGAGCTTGAAGGAAGGGGCCGGAGAGGGATCAGCAACACTCCCCGTTCCAATTGTCAGAGTTTCTCCCTTTTTGGAAGGTCTGGTCGGACTATAGACCAGGCGCAGTGTAACACTGCCCATAGCCTCAGTTGAACATATTGAGGTGAAGAAAAGCCTTCAGAAAAAAAACATGGAGAACGTTGGAACAACTACAACAACAACTACAATTAGCCTCTCTCATGGAGGAAGATACCGCAAGGCAGCAATATTGACTAGAGTCTGACATTGAGCCACATAAAGGGCAGTTGCGACAAGTGACCAAACACTTGGTAGAAGATGTAGCTTCTGAGCAGTGTCTTAAAGGAGGGGAGAGACGAAATGAAAAGGAGGGGATCAGGGAATGTATTGTCAGGCTAAAAGTACCTAATGGGTTCTTTAAGGTCTGATCAAAATGAGTGCAAGAAGGCACATGCAAATCAACATGTTGCTAAGTTATTGGGTTAAAATCCGTAATACATATATGAATTAATAATTGTTAGTTTATACTACTGATACACATACGTATTATAATGTTATATAATTAAACAACATATATAGTTACAGTATTAAACAACTGGAATATAAACAAGTGAGTCTCACACTGCCTTTCTATCCTTCAGGGAGTTTGGTGGTAGTGGCACTCAGAGTACTATCTCCAATTCCGTGGCACCAGCCTCACAAATCCCAGCCCAATGGTGCCAAGTCCAATGTGTGGGGCAACATCTCTGATGATATTGCTATTCTGAATCTCAGGTTACATGATGAATCCCCATTTGGTCATAACCTCAGCACTTTTCCAGCCCCCGCAAATAGGTGGCAAACAAATCCGGGGACCGCACAAGCAGACAGTTCCTACTGACCTTCAAGATCAGGCAGGTTCCCCGCCCAGTCAAAGCAGACTGTTTTTACATCAGGCCTGATTTTCATGTACAAGTCCACTTTACTTCAATTGCTCATTGTCATGTTCAGTTAACCCTTAACCATTAACTCTTAATAGTCTGGTTTGACAATGTCATTCTTTCGGCCAACCACTGAGGGAGGGAATTCCAGAGCTTTGAGGCCAGGCACCTACAGACAGAGCTGCCAGCATCAGAATCAAGGGAGGCAGTGGTGCACAAATTGAAGGAGGAGAGGTATCTCGGAGTGTTGTTATGACCAGACAAGGTCACAGAAACTGGAATGTGGGACAAAGCCAATAGGGGATTTGAAAACAATAATGAGAATTTTAAAATTAAGGCTTGATCAAGAGCTAATGTAGAGGTACAAGTGCAATAGGCGAGTGGGTCTTGTGCAGTTTTGGAAGCAGTCGGCAGAGGTTTGATTGAACATACATTTCTTGAGGCTGGAAACCAGGAGGTTGCCCAGGACTGAATGAGAAAATGAAAAATTGTGCCTTTGGTAATTGTCAGTGACTTGTAGATTTCCTTTTCAAAATGTTGATTCTCCACTTATTGGAAGAACTGGGTAACAGAGTGCACTGCAGTCTGTAAATTATTCAAACATTGTCATCGTGTAGCCAAAATCCGCTTTCTTCTGGGCTTTTGTAGCCTTTGGGGTGTAGGTAATGAAATCTGCATTGCTGATAATCCAGGGCTTTGTAACTCAACTTGGTTACATGAATCTACACAAATGTTTTTATACCTTTTGAAAAAAAAAATTATTCTTGGTGAACAGCCTTATTATGAAACGTTTTATGAGAGAGGGTTAATAATTGAAAAATAAAGGGATATGATTAACTCTCTTATATGTAAGGTATGGAGCATAATAAGCCTTCTAATACTGTCTGCATCCTGCATTTTAGTCAGAGCACTAGGGAAGAATACATTTTTCTTTTATCTGCAAAATGTACCTTCAGCAGAAACAGTGGATAATGACACCTAAAAGGCTATACAGTCTCCCGGCTGATGGTCTATAGAATCAGGTAAGTCTTTTATGCTGTTTAAGGTTAGACATCAGAGACAGCGAGTCACTTTGAGTGCTGATCTTCAAACAATGAGTCAAAACAAAAAAATCAATCCACTCAGTCCCCGGCTGCAGTTATCTGAAGATGAAAGAGAAAGTATAAGAATGGTAAAGCTGATGGAGGAATGAAAGCCAAGGGAATGCAAGAGGGCAAGTGTGAGGATGAAGTGGACCCACAACAACATCAACAAATGGAATCTTATCAGGGAAGCATAAGGCTGTCAACTCTCCTTGTTTCACTTTTACATTTGCTTTTGTTTGGAGGATCTACACTGGACAGTCAGTTTCACAGCTGAAATACAGCCTGATAAAGCATGTTGACTGTACAGTGCAGTCCTAATCAAATCCATTTGCAAAATACAGTCTTAATAAACATTGTCAGATATACTGTACAGTTCTGATAAGTAACATAATCCATAAATGCAGAATCCCTACCTGAAGCCTGTCTTGTTTCTCTACATGATGAATCATAGTACAGTCAGACCTGGAGTCTGTGTCAGAATGTTTCTTTTCATTATTGCTCAGTACTGTACTTCACAGCAATACAGTGTACAATGTTTAACACATATTTCAGGGTCCCATATTTCAGAGTTGTTGCGTATATTACGTTATGTTTCGTTGATCCTATTACTCAGGACTTTTATGCAGTGTAGGATTTATTATCCTGGAGTTGGAAACAGACAGGCAATGATATTTCTTAAACTTTACAATCAAAGAGGAAGGTTGTTTTAAGACATACATTTTAAAATTTCTTTATTGCTGGAGAACAGACCTGATCCAGAAATTCAGAGGAAACCAACAAAGGAAGTTTCAGTGTACGTGATCGAAGGGGTTGGCGTGTCCCTGAAATGGAAAATGACTGCCAAGTTGTCGCTACATGTTCCTGTTTCCTCCCCATTATTAGATCACCTGGTAGACTTCAAAGCATCTGAAAACTTGTGAATAGACATCTGAAGAATGCCAGACAGACCCGAAACCTGTGCAAATGTTGCTCATCAGGAATATCTTTTTTATATCCAGTCACCTACCTGCAGTAGTTCACGTTCTTGTTGTTTGATTTTTGCAAATTCTCTTTGTTGAGCTAAGCCTGACAGGTTTTAGTGAGTTCACTTTATTTTCCTGAACATTTCTATTTCTGCCCCTGAGAATTTTTCAGTCATAAGTTTCATTCAAAGTGTAAACAGTAGAAATGGCAGTGATAAATTCGTGTGTGTGTGTGTGTGTGTGTGTGAGAAAAACAGTGAGTGAGAGAGGGAGATGTCAATGTGTGTGTGAGAGAGAGAGATGTCTGTGTGTATGTGTTTGTGTGAGAGAGAAAAAGAGAGAGAGATGTCTGTGTGTGTGTTTGTGCGTGTGATAGAGAGGGAGAGATGTTTGTATGTGTGCATGCGAGAGAGAGATGTCTGTATGTGCGTGAATGAGAGAGAGATGTGTGTGTGTGTGTGTGTGTGTGTATGTGGATATGAGAGAGATGTCTCTATGTGTGTGAAAGAGAGAGATTCGATGTGTGTGCGCAAGAGAGATGTCTGTACATGTGTGAGACAGTGAGGATTTTTCAAAAATGTATTTTTGTGTGGGGTTGTGTATTGAGATACGGAATATATTTGTTTGGGACGGAGTTATATATAATTGTGTGAGGTGGGAGGTGATTGCGGTGGGTGAGCATGTTTGTCAGTGTAAGTGTGGGAGTGTATCGCAGTGACTAGGATGCCTCGTTGTTGGAGAATGTGTTTGAATGGAGGAGTGTGTGCTTGTTTGGGCAAGAAACTCTGTGCTTTGGAAGCAGGTATTTTGTTGGCTATGAGTCTGCGCATGTGTCTTTGGGGGAGAATGCCCAAGAGTGAAGCCTTTTGGTTTGCAGATTTGTTTCCTTCTTGAATTTGGGTCACGATCTTAAAGGTGAGCTTCATCAGATTAGCACGAGCACAATCTTCACAGTCAGGAAACCCTGGGTTCAACCAGGTTTAGGCAGAAAAGCAATTTGGAAAGAACAAATAAAACATTTGAGATGAACGTTTCCAACATAAAGTCAGCAGTTGAAGGTAATGGAGGTGAATCAGGGTGTTTGCTTTGCACCCAAAGGGGTGACCGTTTTGTACATGTCTCCTTTACACAGGCACAAACAGACTTCATTGTAGCAATGTGTCAGAGCTGCCGTATGCCAGTGCTGGTATTTCTGGATATGTCCGCTTTCGTTATGCTTTGGGCTTCATCTTTTGCGAGTTTAACCTGAACATGAAAGGGAAAACAAGAACTTGAGATTTATGTAGCGCCTTTCACAACTTCAGGGCATCCCCAGGCTCTTTACAGCCAGCGGAATATTTTTGACATGTTGTCAATGTTGTCATGTCGTTAAGTTAGCCAGTTGACCCCTGCACCTGAATTTCCTTCTAAGTTTCCAGCAGATGTAGCTCCAGAGATCCATAAAATCAACCCCTTTGCCTGTTTAAATCACTGAGTGAAACAATCCCAATGGATTCATTGGAGACCGGTCGTTCAAAGTGTTAAGGTTGTCCCTGAAGAAAGTGAGTTGAGTTCATACTGGGGTGGACTACTGACAGTTGCAGATTTTCACAAAAGAAAGCATACAAAAAGGTGCTCAGACACAATTTAAGATGATCAGTTATTTATGAGTTTTGCCTCAGAGAGCACATCAATACAATGTTAAACCTTAAAAGTTTTCACAGAGCATCAAAACAATTCATGGACTGCTGGTGCAGAGATGTGATTTTCAACTCTGTGTGTGTGTGTGTGTGTGTGTGTGTGTGTGTGTGTGTGTGTGTATCTGAATTCTGAAATGTCACACAACCGTAACACCATCCGAAAACAATTTAGATTTCCACGTGCTTTTAAAAAGGGGTGAGGAGGTGCAGGAAGGTAATTAAATCCACCTTTTCAATGTGAGACTCACAGAGCTTTTGAATTCATTTTACAAGTTGCATATTAGCCAGGGGCTCTCAGAGAAATATTAACAATATTTTTAAGAAGAGCAAGGAATATTTTTAATAAGGCAAGCTATTCTGATTATATACAACGTGAAAACAGAAAGTAATGGAGAAACTCAGCAACTCTGGCAGTATCTGTGGAGAGAGAACCAGAGTTAATGTTTTGAGTCCAATATGACTCTTTGGACCTGGAAAGTAATTTTTATTATGCATTGTTAGTTTGAATTTTGTTTTCTTATTTGAGAGTTCATGCAGATTTGGCTGTGGGTGATTATGCTGGTAGGTCCCGAGTGAGCTTTGTCCAGCTACGGTGCTGGAACAATGTGAATTGGTTTACAAATCCCAAACCCTGAACTAGATTCTTGCTTCATTTCATTAGAATGTCAGCTCAGGAGACTGATACCAGTGTCAGGCTGTGCTTACTCCATGAATGCAGCATCTGTGTGGAGCGACTGTTCTGACTGAATGAGCTTAAAAATTCAAAAGCTCAGCACCACTGCAAGGAAGCCATTGAGATAGATATGCTGGAACACCATAAAAAAAAACCATTCATTGTTTGCAAATGGAGTTTGAAATGCCCCAACTTTAACCATGCTGGTTGTGCAAAAATTTGGGTCTTTAACTTATCCCAACTCCTGCATCTTTTTCACCCCAAGTGCTGAACCGTACATGATTCTAGTTACTCAGGAGAAAATGAGGACTGTGGGCGCTGGAGAGTCAGCATCAAAAAGTGTGGCACTGGGAAAGCACAGCTGGTCAGGCAGCATCTGAGGAGCAGGAGAATCGACGTTTCAGCCAGAAGCCCTTCGTTAGGAATGTGGCTTTTGGCACGTGTAGTTGCTCTTTCCATGTTGCAGACTCTGAATGTCAGATTGCAGCCCTTCCCTGCCCAAACACTGCTCTCTTCTGAACCATGAGGTTGTGAATTCAGGTCCATCTCCAGCAACTTGACCACTGTAAGCAGGGCTGACTCTCCAGTGCAATACTGAGGGAGTGCTGCACTGCCAGGCAGGACGTTAGCCTGAGACCCTGCTTATTCTCTTATTTGGAATTAAGATTCTTTGAGCCTGATTTGAGAGAAAAGCAAGAGAGGTTTCTTTGATGTTTAGTGCTGAACCAAAATCACTGAAAGCAGATTAATTGTTTCTCTCAGTGTTGGTTTGTGGGCTCTTGCTATGTGAAATTTGGCAGCTGCTTTTGCAGCATTACGGTGAGAAGCAGTTAATCGCCAAGTGAACAGGCATGGACCATTCAGGAAGGAGTGTCCTCAATGCAAATGCTGCCTTTTCAACTCTAGGCACACAGTCTCAATGTACCGCTCAGAGGGGCATGTCCGAGGCTACATAAGCACTATCCAGAGGTTGAGAAAATGGGCTTCTCTTTTCTGCGTCAGGGATCTGGTGTCTGTTCTGTGCTTTAGAAAGTGCAAATCCTTCCACGTAAAAGCTAGCCTTGGCCCCATCCGGAAACAGAGAGCATCCTGTCGGGATTGCTTTGCACTGCTCTATCAGGAGCCTGATGCATTTGTAATATTGCATTCTGCACCTACCCCCAACCTCCTTTCACCTCCTGCAGCACATAAGCATCATTGTGAAAAATGTTCACATTGGTCAGGCTGTGGAAGTAAGAATTGGCCTTGCATTTTATTACCACATAATTATTTGTATTTATGGACTATCTTTAACAGAGACAACGGGGCAACTTGCTTCACTTGGGCGTAAGGGCAGTGGGAGCTGAGATACGGAGCGGGTGTCCAAGTTCTTCTTGAACTGGTTCAATCAGTGAGAAATGAAGAATTATTAACTACTGAGATATTTGCACCAAGTTCAACATGGACAATGCCAAATAAGATAAAGCCAAATTTCATTCTAGGCTTCACAATTTTCTCTTGTGTTGAATGTGGGTGTGACCAAAGCCATAGTTCATGCAGCAGGTGAAACCTACTGGCTGACCCTGTTGGGAAGCAGTACTGAGTTTGGGCATTCTAGATGTGGCAGGATAATGGCTGTTTGTCATGTACATTAGTGAATACTCACCATGTTGTCCAGATGGTTCTGTCGTAGAGAAGGAGCCATTGTAAGTTAATGTTTGCCAGTCGAAGGGAGATGAGTCAGGTACATGCACGACAGGCTGTTGATTGTTATCTTAAGGTCTCAGACTAATCTGAGACTGCTCCATCAAAGAGTAGTGAGAAAGATCCTCAGATAGCACCTTCCAAGCTCACGACCGCTTCCGTCTGGAAGGACAAGGTACATGGGAACGCCACCAGCTGCAAGTTCCCCTCCAAGCCCCTCACCATCCCAACTTGGAAATATATCTCCATTCCTTCAGTGTCCCTGAGTCAAAATAAAGCCATCAGGCAAAAGAAGGTGAAGTAGGCCATTCAGCCCATCAAGACTGGGCCACTATTTAGTGAGCTCATGGCTGATCTGATAATCCTCAACTCCACATGTCTGCCTTTTCCCTATAACCCTTGCTTCCTTTCCTGATTAAAAATCTGTCTTTCACAGCCTGGAATATTGTTAACGACCCAGCCATTGCAGCCCTCTGTGGTAAAGAATTCCACAGATTCACTGCTCTCTGAGAGAATAAATTCCTTCTCATTTCTGTTTTTAAATGGGCGACCCTTCATCCTGTGATTCTCCCACACAGGGTAACAACCTGAAACTGCCTCCCGCTGTGGGATTGTACATGTCACATAGACTGTGACAATTGAAGCAGGAAACTGATCACCATCTTCTCAAGAGCGACTAGGGGCGGGTAGTAAGTGCTGGCCCCCCACACCCACATGCCATGAAGGGAATAATAAAGACATCTACATAGATACTTACATTTGGTTTGACCTAAGCAGACCAAACACAATCGACAACTGAGTTACAAGGCTGTTTCTATTAATTCTCCCATTCCTCCTTCGTGTCTTCCTCATGAACATTCTTACCCCCTGAATTTCTTCTTGTTCGCATATGCCATCTTGCAACCCTGTCTGCTTTCAGGGGCTTGGCGATATGATGTAGAAAAAGAAGCTGGGGATTATTTTGACGTTGAATTGAATGGAAGTGGCAGTGAGGAGATCTTGATCATTGGGTGGCAGGGTGAAGGGATTGGATAGTGGAAGGAGAGATGTTTTCACACTGTGTTGAGACAGTTGGTAACTGATGTGTGACATCCTCTGTGCATCTGCCAGCATTAAGCTGTGCGGACTTTGGTACTGTAGTGTTCTGACATTTATGATTTCAAGGATGTGGGCATTACTGACTGACTGGGCCAGCACTTGTCAGGAGTCTCCTAACCTTCCAACTGTGGTATTGGGAGACTCTCAAACTTCGAGCTGTGCGACAATGCTATTGCAGCACTCCATCTTGGTGAAGCTATGTTGAAGGAGCTATTTATATTCAGCTAAGCAGCTTACTACACTCTCCAACAGAGTGCCTTATATATGATATGTGTAATGCCTATAACATGGCATCAGTGTGTGCATTTTTCCTAAGATTGCAGCAGTTACTGAAGGGCGAGTATTTGTGCAGTGTGTTGCAGCTCTGTCTTTTCTTTTAATTAAGTGTTTCATAAAAGGCTTGCCTGAAGCACCAGGGAAACAGCCGGGTGCCAAACGGTGATTTATAAATTTCCTGGCCCCCGGACATTTCTTGGGATGGGAATCAACTGTTAGTGTCTTGCCTGTGGGTGACTTTATACTGAACATTGATGCCTCTTTACTATCATTTGCATGAGGGGCAAATGATGTTGGATGTGCGGTATTCTGTATTGATTTTGTCATGACTTCCAATGTTGGCTTTTTCTGGTAAACATACACATATGGGATAGGAGCAAGAGGAGGCCATTCGGCCCCTTTGAGCCTGCCCTGCCATTCATCGCCTTCATAGCTGATTATCCAACTCAATAGTTTAATACTGCTGTCTCCCCATTACCTTTGATCCCAGTCACTCCAAGTGCTACATTTAGCTGCCTCTTGAATACATTCAATGTTTTGGCATCAGCTACTTGCTGTGGTAATGAATTCCACAGGCTCACCATCTTTGGGTGAAGAAATGTCTCTTCATCTCAGTCCTAAATGGTCCACTCCAAATCCACAGACTGTGACCATTGGTTCTGGATGCACTCACCATCAGGAACATACTTCCTGCATCTACCTGTCAGGTCCCTTTAGAAGTTTATCTGTATGAGATTTCCCCCCTCACTCATCTGAACTCCAGTGAAAACAATCCTAACCTAGTCAATCTCTCCTCAGACATCAGTCCAGCCAACCCCAGAATCTGCCTGTGGGCTGAGTTAGTTGCATTCCAAGATGGTCCAGTTATATTCCATATCCCTGTGGACCCTTTTAGACTGCTTAAGGCCTGCCTTCCTGACCAAGCATCTAGTCATTTACCTTGTTGTCACCTCTTTTGGCTCACTGTCAATTTGGTGCCTGTGTGCATGCCTGTGAAGCAACTTGGGCAACTTAATGGGGTCAGAGGCGCTATGTAAATGCAGGATATTAGTGTTGAAAGCCATCTTCTCCACATTGGAGCTGTTTGTGAGGAGATGGTGTTTGGAGAAGCTCGTCTAACTTTATGTCCCAGATGTGCACCAGCCAGGACAGAATGTTTGTAAGGGAATCGCACTGGGATCCAGGAGGGAGTATGGAAGGGAATCGCACTGGGATACAGGAGGGAGTATGTAAGGGAATTGCACTGAGATGGGGAGGGGGTGTATAAGGGAATTGCACTGGGATGGTGAGGGGTGTGTAAGGGAATCGCCCTGGGATAGGGAGGGGAGTGTGTAAGGAAATCGCACTGGGATGGGAGGGGAGTGTGTAAGGGAATTGCATTGGGATGAGGAGGTGAGTTTGTAAGGGAATCGCACTGGGATGGAGAGAGGTGTGTGTAAAGGAATCGCACAGGGATGGGGAGGGGAGTGTGTAAGGGAATCACACTGGGATGGAGAGGGGAGTGTGTAAAGGAATCACACTGGGATGGGGAGGAGAGTGTGTAAGGGAATCACACTGGGATGGAGAGGTGAGTGTGTAAGGGAATCGCCCTTGGATGGGGAGGGGAGTGTGTAAGAGAATTGCACTGGGATGGAGAGGGGAGTGTGTAAAGGAATCACACTGGGATGGAGAGGGGAGTGTGTAAAGGAATTGCACTGGGATGGAGAGAGGAGTGTTTAAAGGAATCACACTGGGATGGGAGGGGAGTGTGTAAGGGAATCACACTGGGATGGGAGGGGAGTGTGTAAGGGAATCACACTGGGATGGGGAGGGGAGTGTGTAAGGGAATCACACTGGGATGGGAGGGGAGTGTGTAAGGGAATTGCACTGGGATGGGGAGGGGAGTGTGTAAAGAAATCACACTGGGATGGGGAGGGGAGTGTGGAAAGGAATTGCACTGGGATGGAGAGAGGAGTGTGGAAAGGAATTGCACTGGGATGGAGAGAGGAGTGTTTAAAGGAATCACACTGGGATGGGAGGGGAGTGTGTAAGGGAATCACACTGGGATGGGAGGGGAGTGTGTAAGGGAATCACACTGCGATGGGGAGGGGAGTGTGTAAGGGAATCGCACTGGGATGGGGAGGGGACTGTGTAAGGGAATCAACCTGGGATGGGGAGGGGAGTGTGTAAGGGAATCGCACTGGGATGGGGCGGGGGAGTGTGTAAGGGAATCGCCCTGGGATGGGGACGGGAGTGTGTAAGGGAATTGCATTGGGATGGGGAGGGTGTGCTGTGTGTTCTTAAAAACAATGGTCTACCAAGTCAATCAGAACAACATGTTTGGAAAACGTGAACTGTCTGTATAGTTTACAAATAAATGACAGGGTAGTTGTTATGGGGGACCTCAACTTCTCAAATATTGACCAGGAATACTACAGTTGAAGTACTTTAGATGTGTCAGTTTTGTCCAGTGTGTGCAGGAGGGTTTCCTGACACAGTATGTATACAGGCCAACAAGGGGCGAGGCCACATTGGATTTGGTACTGGGTAATGAGCCCGGCCAGATGTTAGATTTGGGGGAAGGTGAGCACTCTGGTGATAGTGACTACAATTTGGTTATGTTTACTTTAGTAATGGAAGGGGTAGGTGTATTCACCGGAGAGCAAGAGCTACAGCTGGGGGAAAGGCAATGATGATGTGATTCGGCAAGATTTAGGATTCATAGGATGGGGCAGGAAATTGGGGATGAGCACAATAGAAATGTGGAGCTTATTCCAGAGACAGCTGCTGTGTGTCCTTGGTAAGTATATACCTGTCAGACAGGAAGGAGTTTGTTGAACGCAGGAGCTGTGGTCACTAAAGGAGTTGAATCCCTTGTCAAGAGGAAGAAAAAGGCTTATGTTAGAATGAGATATGAAGGCTCAGTTAGGGTGATTGAGAGTTACCAGGTAGCCAGGAAAGACTTAAAGAGAGAGCAAAGATGAGTGAGGAGAGGACATGAGAAGTTATTGGCAGATAGGATCAGGGAAAACCCTAAAGCTTTCTCTAGGGGTATAAGGGATAAAAGAATGACATAGAGTAAGATTAGGGCCAATCAAGGACAGTAGGGGGAAGTTGTGTGTGGAGTCAAAGGAGATAGGAGAGGTGCTAAATCAATATTTTTCATCAGTATTCACACTGGAAAAAGACAATGATGTCGAGGAGAACACTGAGAAACAGGCTACTAGAGTAGATGGGATTGAGGTTCACAAGGAGGAAGTGTTAACTATTCTGGAATGCGTGAAAATAGATAAATCCCCTGGGCCAGATGGGATTTATTTTAGGATTCTCAGGAAAGCCAGGGAGGAGCCAAATCTTTGATCTTTACATCATCATTATCTACAGGAATTGTACTAGAAGACTGGAGGATAGCAAATGTTGATCCCTTGTTCAAGTAGGGCAATAGAGACAACCCTAGAAATTATAGACCAGTGAGCCTTACCTCAGCTGTGGGTAAAGTATTGGAAAAGGTTATAAGAGAAAAGATTTATAATCATCTCAATGGGAATACGTTGATTGGGATAGTCAGCATGGTTTTGTGAAGAGTAAGTCGTGCCTCACAAACCTTATTGAGTTCTTTGAGAAGGTGACCAAACAGGTGGATGAGGGTTAAGCTGTTGATGTGGTGTATATGGATTTCAGTAAGGCATTTGTTATGGCTCCCCATGGTAGGCTACTGCACAAAATATGGAGGCATGGGATTGAGGGCAATTTAGTGGCTTGTATCAGAAATTGACTTGCTGGAAGAAGACAGAGTGGTGGTTGATGGGAAATATTTATCCTGGAGTTCAGTTACTAGTGGGTACTGCAAAGATCTGTTTTGGGTCCACTGCTGTTGGTCATTTTTATAAATGACCTGGATGAGGGTGTAGAAGGATGGGTTAGTAAATTTGTGGATAACACTAAGGTAGGTACATTTGTGGATAGTGACGAAGGATCTTGTCAGTTAAAAGGGACATAGATAAGCTGCAGAGCTGAGCTGTGAGGTGGCAAATGGAGTTTAATGCACAAAAGTGTGAGGTGATTCACTTTGGAAGGAATAACAGGAATACAGGGCATTAGGCTAATGGTAAGATTCTAGGTAGTGTAGATGAGCAGAAAGATCTCGGTGTCCATGTACATAGATCTCTGAAAGTTGCCACCCAGCTTGATAGGGCTGTTAAGAAATCATATGGTATGTTAGCTTTTATTAGTAGAAGGACTGAGTTTTGTAACCATGAAGTCATGCTACAGCTGTATAAAACTCTGGTGCGGCCGCACTTGGAGTATTGCGTGCAGTCCTAGTCACCACATTATAGGAAGGATGTGGAAGCATTGAAAAGGGTTCAGAAGAGATTTACTAGGATGTTTCCTGGTATGGAGGGAAGTTTTATGAGGAAAGGTTGAAGGATTTGAGGTTGTTTTTGTTTGAAGAAAGTTGAGAGGTGACTTAATTGAGACAAAGAAGATAATCAGAGGGTTAGATAGTGTGGACAGTGAGAGCCTTTTTCCTCAGATGGGGATGGCCAGCATGAGGGGACATAGCTTTAAATTGATGGGTAATATTGGACAGATATCAGAGGAAGTTTCTTTACTCAGAGAGCAGTAGGGGCATGGAACGCACTGCCTGCAACAGTAGTAGATTCGCCAACTTTAAGGGCATTTAAATGGATGAAAATGAAATTGTGTAAGTTAGATGGGCTTCAGATTAGTTACACAGGGCGGCACAACATTGAGGGTCAAAGGGCCTGTATTGAGCTGTTATGTTCTGTGTTCTAAGCTGGAACACAGTCAGATTTTCAACATTATTGTTGGCCAATTGCAAGTATCTTGGTGATTTGATAAAACAGCTTTTATAGTTCATGTAACTGAAGCTTCATTGCATGGATTGAACCTTAGATTAATCAGTTAAATACACTTCCTGCATAAACGTCCCACAGAACCTGTTTTATCTTGGTTTAATATGTTCTCTGGGGGGGTTTACTATGCAGATTTTTGTTCTAGCTTTTACTTTGGGGCACGCTTTACGGTATTAACTCTCCATTAATTTTCCTCCTGAAATTTAATACACATGCAATCCTATAACCCATCTCATTACCCAAGGCAAACGCCAGCCTAACTGTGTGGGGACATCTCTCCTCAGCTAATTGGGCCGCCTACAATCTCGAGACCCACATGCCAAGAGACTGGTCTCTTGATGAAAAGCATTCTATTTGGATTAATCGCAGTGGAAGAAAAGGATGTGTAGTAGAATGCCGAACTGATCAGCAAACTCCCAACTGCAAAGCTGCAACGTTCTATTGAAAAGCTTGCACTGTGTGTTTTTATTCAAGCTCAGGGTCTATTTGCTGGTAGTGTAAGTACCCAGTGTATTTTGGTACCTGTGTTCTGTTTTCATTGTTGGTTACGGAGTAAGCCTTTGCTAAAACTGTCATAAAACTCCGGCATAAGCAGAACTTAATCACTACCAAATAGATGCATTCTAATTTCCCTTTCATACAAAGGAACCTATGTATAATTTAACAGTTCTGAACCATTCTGAAAACATGACATGAATATTCAGTTGCTGATTATTCAGTATGAATCGCATGGACATTTTTAAACTTCAGATTTATCTGTCTTGACAAGTATTTTCTGTAACTCTGAAACAGGCTGCAAATTTTGAATAAAAATATAGTCTATCTTCCCTAGAATCTTGAAGATGAAGTGCCCATCTAATTGAGGTGTTTAAAGTATTAAATGGATTCAGTCTGATGGATGTAAATAAACTATTTCCTTTTGTAGGGCATTCAAGAACAAGAAGCAAAACCTTAAAAGTTAGAGTTAAGTTATTCAGGAATCAAGTTTTCTCACAAAGAGTGCTGGAGTCAAGGGAACATCTCCCCAAAAGCCTGTAGGAAATGGAACAATTGAAATATTATCACTGGGTAAATGGGTGGCACAGTGGTTAGCACTGCTGCCTCACAGCGCCAGAGACCCGGGTTCAATTCCCACCTCAGGTGACTCTCTGTGTGGAGTTTGCACATTCTCCCCGTGTCTGCGTGGGTTTCCTCTGGGTGCTCCGGTTTCCCCCCACAATCCAAAAACGTGCAGGTTATGTGAATTGGCCATGCTAGTGTTAGGTGAAGGGGTAAATGTAGGGGAATGGGTCTGGGTGGGTTGCGCTTCGGCGCGTTGATGTGGACTTGTTGGGCCGAAGGGCCTGTTTCCACACTGTAAGTAATCTAATCTGGATGTGGGACAAATGTGGGCTAATACAATGACATAGCAGACTTGAGGAGCCAAATGGCCTACTCCTCATCCTGTGTTCTTTCAACTTTTGAGGTGATTTTCGGAAAGCTGCCTTGATGTCAAACTCATGTGGCTCCTGACAGTCATCAGTGAGAATCTTGCCTCTTGCTGTCCAAGACTGGCTAGGGTTTACCTATCGCAGGTCATTGAACAGTGATGGGAACCTGGTACCACATGGACTGTGGGATCGAGCGAAGCACTTCTTGCAATACAACTTCAAACTTAAAACAACAATCAAGAAGTGAGAGCACCACGGTGGCTCAGCTGTTAGCACTGGTGCTTCGGGTTTGATTCCAGCCTCAGGCAACTGTCTGTGTGGAGTTTGCACATTCACCCTGCGTCTGAGTGGGTTTCCTCCCACAGTCTGAAGATGTGTAGGTTAGGTGAATTGGCCATGCTAAATTGTCCGTAGTGTTCAGAGTGCATTAGTCAGGGGAAATGTAAAATAATGGGGAATGGCTCTGGGTGGGATACTCTTTGGAGGGTCAGTGTGGACTTGTTGGGTCTAATGGCTGATTTCCATGTTGTAAGGATTCTATTTCTATTATATAAGTCAGGTAACACACCCTCTGACTCCCAAAACCTGTCTACTATCTACAAGGCAGAGGTCAGGAGTGAAATGGAATACTCCCTGCTTGCCTGGATGGGTGCAGCTCCAACAACACGAAAGAAGCTGAACACCATCCAGTACAAACTTAATTGGCACCAAATCCGCAAACATCCACTCCCTCCACCACTGAGGCTCTGCAGTAGCAGTGTGTACTATCTACAAGATGCACTGCAGAAATTCACCAAAGATCCTCAGACAGCACCTTTCAATCCCATGACCACTTTCATCTAGAAGGACAAGGGCAGCAGATACATGGGAACACCACCACCTACAAGTTCCCCTCCAAGCCATTCACCATCCTGACTTGCAAATATACTGCCGTTCCTTCGCTGTATCTGATCAACATCCTGTTACTTTCTTCCTCATGACAATATGAGTCTACCTACACCATCACGGGCTGGTCAAAAGGCAGGTCACTACCTCCTTCTCAAGGGTGTGCGAGGAATGGGGAATAAATGCTGGGTCACCCATTGACATCCCCAACCCATGAGTGAAGAGAAAAAAAACCCATCCCAGGAACGGAAATGTTTGACCTTTGCATGAACAGAAAGAAAAACCTTTTGATTGAAATCCATTAAAATGGAGAACTTCTCAAAATATGTGAAAGCATTTGGATGTGAGCATAAGAGGTATAGTTAGTAAGTTTGCAGATGACACCAAAATTGGAGGTGTAGTGGACAGCAAAGAAGGTTACCTCAGGGTACAATATGGATCTTGATCAGATGGGCCAATGGGCTGAGAAGTGGCAGATAGAGTTTAATTTAGATAAATGTGAGGTGCTGTATTTTGGGAAAACAAATCTTAGCAGGACTTATGCACTTAATGGTAAGGTCCCAGGGAGTGTTGCTGAACAAAGAGACCTTAGAGTGCAGGTTCATAGCTCCTTGAAAGAAGAGTCGCAGGTAGATAGGATAGTGAAGAAGGCGTTTGGTGTGCTTTCCTTTATTGGTCAGAGTATTGCTTACAGGAGTTGGGAGGTCATGTTGAGGCTGTACAGGACATTAGTTAGGCCACTGTTGGAATATAGTGTGCAATTCTGGTCTCCTTCTGGACTCTCCGTGTGTAAGTAAAGGGTGACTTGGTGATGGGATACCAGCTTCTGTGGAGTTATCTCAGCTTGACTTTAAATGCTGCATTAGGGGATTGCAGTCCTGAATGTGGTCAGTGTGGGTCTTTCCTCACTGTATTTCTGGTGAACATTTATACTCTGATATTTTAACTTTCCCCTGGCTGCCCAGCTGTGGAGGAGGCTAGTACAATTGTAACATTTAAATGGCATTTGGATGGGTATATGAGTAGGAAGGGTTTGGAGGGATATGGGCTGGTTGCTGGCAAGTGGGACTAGATTGGGTTGGGATATCTGGTCGGCATGGACGGGTTGGACTGAAGGTTCTGTTGCCGTGCTGTACATCTCCATGACTTTAAGTTGCACGGAGCGTGCAAGACTGAAGTTCCTGTGCATTGTTGTCAGAATGCCTCTGTAGTAATGGGGTCAGCCATTTGGACCTTATAGAATATGGGCTCCCTGATTGGGGCTGTTAATCCAGTCCAATCAGGGAGCCCTGACTGACAGATATAACTAGGAGTGTTAGAGGTTCTGTTCACTCTGAGACCTGTCTCTAAGGGAGCTGGATCAGTGTCAAGGACTCTCTGTGTGTAAGTAAAGGGTGACTTGGTGATGGGATTCCAGCCTCTGTGGAGTTATCTCAGCCTGACTTTAAATGCTCCTTTAAGGGACTGCAGTCCTGAATGTGGTCAGTGTGGATCTTTCCTCACTGTATTTCTGGTGAGCATTTATACTCTGATGTTTTAACTTTCCCCTGGCTGCCCAGCTGGGAAGCTGCGTGTGAAGGTAGCACAAGTCAAAGACCCATCTCCCTTTTCACTGCCTCAGGCCAGCCCACACCGGCGAAGCGCTAGCGAAGTGTGTACCTTGGGAATTTTGGAAACCGATTTAGACACAGCAAGCTCCCACAAATGGCAGTGAGCCCAGAGGAGTAGTAAAGACCGTTCACGTGACCGATTCTGTGCCCTCATCCTCACTGGCTTGTGCTATTACGTTGAACAAAATACGGAATTAATAAGTGACCTGTGAAGGTTTGATAAATTAAAATGTTGTAAGAAAGGGTTTCAGTTCTCCTTCCTACAGAGAATTCACTCGATTGCTACGTGGGTTGCAAGGAATCAGGAGGAAAAGGGGGGAGGTATGTTGGATTGGTTGGGATGTATCCATTGGATTTTAGAAGAATGAGGTGATTTTATTTGAACATATAAGCCTCCACACTGGGGCTGTTGTGGTGCAGTGGTAGTGTCCCCACTCTCGGCCAGAAGACCCAGATTCAGGTCACAACTGTGTGTGTTTTAACACATTGAAACAGATTGTTTAACAATGAAAGCTCCTGAGGAGACTTGACAGGGTTTCTTCTGATTCATTTGTGCAATGTTTGTCACTGCCATTTTCTGCGTGCACTATAGAAGATGGTGGGCTGCGTAGCCACCATGTTGTTGGTCAGGGAGTGAATACTGGCAGGATATTTCTTCTGGGGAGAGAAACCCAAACTAGGGAACACAGGTTAAAAGTAAGGAGCTCCCACTTTAAAACTGAGATGAGGAGGAATTTGTTTCTCTCAGAAGTTTGAGAGTCTTTGGAACTCACTTCTCCATAGAGTGGAGGGAGCAAGGTCTTTTAACACTTCTGAGGCAAATGTGGACAAGTTCTAGACTAACAAGGGAGTCTGAGGTTACCAGGCACAGACGAAAGTGTGGAGTGAAGCCACGGTCAGATCAGCCATTATTTGTTGAATGACAGAGCAGACTCGAGGGACCGAATGGATTCTTCATGATCCTAATTTGTACGTTTGCCTGTTCCCCGAGTGAAACATTTTCAAAACAAAGCCTCACTGCAAACATTTTTGTTCAGAGTGAAAACACTGCGGTATTGTGGAGACATGTTTGAGCCCCATCTCCAAGGGCTGTGAGTTGAACCTGACTCAGGGGTAGGGACAATATCATTGTATCACAACAACCTCCAAATAATCACAGTAATCTGAACTCAGGTTCTCATGTTTACTAAACACTTTAATAAGCCATTGAGCCACAGCACTGAGCTTCACTGCAGTATTATTCTGTGCTTTTAAAATAAAATTGATTTGTAGAGCAACATTGTAATTAAGTTTGTTACCAAGTCTTTGACTGCTGTCAGGCTGCTATCTTGGCACCGGAGCTGATGGGCTATATCGAGCTGAGGTTAATGGAACGGTATCTTCTGGTTTTAAGAGTGGTGTTTGCAACGCACACAACTACAGCGAGTGGATTCGTTCTGACAGGTTGGCTGCTATTATTTCCTGCTTGTTCCTCTTTGCTAATTAAAGGTTTTAATTTGAAGGGGAAAACAAAAGTGAAAAAAACAAGCCCTTGGCACGTGTGAAATACCACGGAAGTAGCAAATGCATGTTACACACAGCAATGAGCTATGGAATGTGTGGTGCAGTCACAAGAATTACCTGAGGATACATTGTGGTTTTATTAAACTGAGAGCAGAGGTACGATCAAAGTGGGTACATTCTGCAAATAACTTTTTGGAACCTGGTAGGTTTTGTCGCTAAATATAATTGCATTTTCTTTCACTGTGGAGACAGTTTTTACTCCAGTGGAGAAAGATCAGGGACCTCTTCCATTGATTGTAGAGCTCCTGATAAAGACTATGCAAAGTGATTCTTGTGAGAGGACAGATGCTTGTGCCTTTTATTCCCTTGTACTATGTGCATTAAGTTATCAGTTTTACTGCAGTGTTTGTGTGTTTGTTTTTTCTCTGACACACACACACACACAGACACACACATATACACACACAGACACACACAGACACAGTAGTGGCGTTTCTTTGTCCCCTAGGGCTCTCACAGGCCTCATTGCATATAAATTACTAATGTGAGAAGTAATTATTAAAATTCTTCTTCCTCTTTCCCACTTAGTGCAGGGTGATAATTGCCTGTGATATCACAGGAGATTGGTGCTCTGTTGGTTATACACAACAACATTGTGCTAATCATCGTGGCAGGTTTTGGGTTGTTTAATTTGACATCTAATTATTAAGGGTTGATTATTACACGGCTGTGGGAAAGAAGCTCTAAGCTACCTTGTATGGGTTGAATGTGTTTGTGTAAGGGGAAGTGGTGGTCGTGGGTGGTGGGGGGGAAGGTATTGAGGGGAAGGGAATGATATTTTGCATTTTGAAGTTCCTGTGAGAAAAACTTCCAAATAGTGTTAATCACTGTGTTTGTTCTTCAAGTTCTTGTACGTTCAGTGGCAATGGAATTATGTCTCCTGCTTAGTCTCCTGATATTGTACGCTATTTCCAGCAAATGTCCACAATCTTGCTCTTTGTGTACATTTTTCTGAAAGCATCAGTTTCAGATTTTAGGGCTTGGAGAGTAATGAATACACCAGCATCTTTTCTCTTTGGGGGTCATCCCCGTATGCGAGGTTTAATTTCTACTTGACACAGTCCTACACTAAAAGTGATCGAAAACAACAAATACTGGAGATCACAGCAGGTCAGGCAGCATCCATTGAAATTCAAAATGTTAGCTTGCTCTCTCTCTCTCTCTCTCCATGGATGCTGCCTGGCCCTCTGTGATCTCCAGCACTTGTTGTTTTCAGTATGGATTTCAGCGTCTGCAGTAATTTGTTCCTTCACTGAAAGTTCCCGCTAAGTGTTTACCACTCCGAAAACACCTTCAAGAAGAACTACCTGACTGGAAGTGCCCAAGGATGGGCAAGAAAAGCTGGTCCAGCCAGCACTGCACCAGGTGGAAAGAACCATTTGAAAAGTTTCCTGTGTGTCGAAAATCTCCCTTCGCATATCCCAAAGCACTTTACTGATCATGAAATGCTTTTGAGAGGCGTGTCAATGCTGTAGGAAACTCAGCAGCCAATTGGTGCACAGCAGGATCCCACAAACAGCACACTGATCGTCTGTTTTAGTTGAGTTGGTTGTGGGATTGGCCTAGATACCGGGGTAACTCGTTGCTCTTATTTGGAAGAGTGGCATAGGATCTTTTTGTGGATTAGTGGTGCTGGAAGAGCACAGCAGTTCAGGCAGCATCCAAGGAGCATATCTCTCCACGCTTCAGGCTCTCTGCCTTTAGTCCTGATGAAGGGCTTTTGCCCGAAACGTAAACACCTTCCTATGGGATCTTTTTGGTTCACTTGAGCGAGCAGACATGGCCTCGATTGAATGACTCATTCGAATGTAGCATGTTCAACAGTGCAGTGTTCCCTCAGTACTGCATTGGAATGGCAGCCTAGGGCTTTCTGGCCAAGTGCCTGTTATGGGACTTGAACCCTCAACCTATCACCTCGGAGTTAACTGAGTTAATTCTGGCTGACTCATAACCTGATATAAGATATTATAATAATTCCTAATATTCTACCACTATCTTCTCTCTTGATCTTTCCTTCGGTTTTTCTTCCTCCGCCCTTCCCCTTGAGGCTAATTATTCAGTTGGACCTTTTGACCTCTACCAACATAGCCACAGAATTGGATTTGGTCATTGCAACTTCTTATAATAGTGTGCAGTGACTTGGAAATATTGCCGTAAGAAAATACCTCAAGGTATTGCGAAATATAACATAGAACCATCTGAGGATAGAGAAAGACTTACATTTATTTAGTGCCTTTCATAGCCAGAGGACAGCCCAAAGCCAGCGAAGAAAGTGGTTGTCTCTTGCTGTGTGGATATGACAGGACGTTTGTACACAGTAAGCTCCCATGAACAGGATAGAGTTAATGACCAGACGATTTGCTTTAGTGATATTGATTGAGGGTTAAATATTGGCCAAGGCAGTACAGAGAACTCTCCTGCTGTTCTTTGAAATAACATCACAAGATCTTTCATGTCTACCCAACACAGCAGACAGAATTTCAGCTTCTCATCCAATAAATGGTACCCCCAACAGCGCAGGACTCACTCAGTTCTGCATTTGAGAGTACCAGCCTTGACGTTTAGCTTGACGCAGGTCTTGAACTTATAACCTTCCAACATAAAGATGAAGGTACTACCAGTGGAACCACTGTTGCCATCTCGAATAAAACTAGTGACTTGAAGCTTGATTTAAAGAAGGTGGTTTCAAGACACATGCTTTTTTTATTATTCATTCACAGGATGATGGTGTCACTGGCTAGGCTAACATTTACTGCCCATCCCAAATTGTTAATTACATTACTGTGGGTATGGAGTCACATATATGCCAGGCCAGGTAAGGATGGCAGTTTCCTTCCCCAAAGGACATTAGTGATCCAAATGGGTTTTTCCTTCAATCAATGGTGGATTCATGGTCATCATTCGACCCTTAATTCCAGATTCTTTACTGAATACAAATTCTACCATGGCAAGCTTCAAACCTGGGTCCTCAGGATTTTACATGGGTTACTGGGTTATCCAGCGATAATATTGCTAGGCTATTGCTTTCCTTTGGGGAGGGGAGAAAAATCGAGATGCAGAAGGGTTTAGGGAAGGAGATCCAGAGGTGAGGGCCTGTAGATTTTGAGCTCAGGGCACAGCAGATGGAAAAGACCCCTGTACAATCATAGTCGTAGTCACAGAGAGATACAGCAGAGAAACAGACCCTTCGGTCAAACGCATCCATGCCAACCAGATGTCCGAAATAAATCTAGTGCCTGTACATTCAGCAGTCTGGCCAAAGTCTGCACAGAATGGGTTGATTTCTAAATTGGTGACTACCTGATGTACACTGCTTTCTAACCTAAAAATTATCCTCAAAGTTAAACTGGGCACCAAAAGTAGAATGGCCATTTTAAGTCTTTTTTAAAAATTCCTCTAACTTGGAAGTAATTAGCTACAATCCACAACGAACCATAATGAAATCTCTGTATTCAAGGGAGGCAGTCAGTTACATAGCTGGAGGGGCATTGAGCATGAGACAGGGTAAGGAGGTAGGTTTACCATGAACTATTACAGCAGATATAGGGATTGACATCATTCTACAACACGGTCTGCCAGTCAAATCCATGAAGAAGAGATGTTTATCAGTAAATGGCCCTGAGGTATTTGACTCTTTAAATCTTCAATCTTTGTGAACTTCTCCAAATTTCCATCCATCCTTTGGTGAATAAGTAGCTGAAGGAGTCAACAGAGCCAGGAGCTCACAGATATGAAGACCAGAATGGAACAAAACCTCCCAAGTTTCCAGATGGAGCCCAACATCATCAAAGAACCTTAAGCTAGGTTACTGAATGTTTTTTGCTTACCTTACGGGAGGAAGGGAAGGCAGAAGGATTAAAGGATGGAATTTCCCAGATTTGGACTCAGATGGCCGAAACCACAGCCACCAGAAGTGGCTTCTGGGACGTCAGGTAGATGAGAGGTCAGGATTCCGGGGAGATGGTGGTGCAATGGTAAAGCTCAGGCGAATACCTTTATTGACGTGGGATCAAATCCTACCATGGCACCTAGTGGAATTTGGAATTCATTTCAGAAATTTGGAGCATAAAGCTGGTCTCTCCATCGGTGAGAATGACAACTAAAACTCCATCTGGATCACTAATGTCCTTCAGGGAAGGAAATCTTACCTGGTCTGGTCTACATGTGACTCCAGACCCTTAAGGTTGATTCTTCACCATTCTCTGAATTGGTCTAGCAAGCCACTCAGTTCAGGGCCAATTAGGAATAGGTCAGAAATGCTGGCCTTATTAGCAATACTCACATCCCTTGGAAGAATGAATTTTATAAAGTAAATGATGAAAATCAAATTATGGGAGGATTGCAGGGCCAGAGGTAAACGTCTTGTTGAGGAAATATATCACCGTTTGTTCAATATGGGGTCAAAATTTGGAAACTCCCTCCCTGACAGATTGGGTTTTTCCTGCACTACATGGACTGTAACAGTTCAAGAAGGCAGTTCACCCCCATCTTCCCAAAGGCAACTGGAGATGTGCAGCAAACAATGGCCCAGCCGGTGATGCTCATAGCCCACGAAGGTGGGCAAGGAAAGGCCGCAGAGGGAGTCGACTACATGAATGCGAGTTTTAAAACTCGGGCATTGGTGAGCTCGAAGATTAGTGAGACTAGGGGTGATGGGGGTCTCAGGAGTGAGTCAGGAAATGGTGAACAAAGGTCCACAGCGTATTGACAAGCCATGAGTAGAATGCAGACCCAGAGTGGCTTCTGGTCAGTTTTGTGTCTGTGGCCCAGTGTAGCTAAGAGGCACAACCCGAGTGATTGTCAGTGCGTCCCCATCCTTCCACAGATGTGCAATGGAGAGAGTGGGCTGCCGCTTGTACTGCATGGAAACAAACTGAACATGCTTTTAGTTTAGAGTGTAGAACATTACAGTGCAGTACAGGCCCTTCGGCCCTCAATGTTGCGCTGACCTGTGAAACCAATCAAAAGCCCAGCTAACCTACCCTATTCCATTTTCATCCATATATTTAGCCAATGACCATTTAAATGCCCTTAAAGTTGGCGAGTCCACTACTGTTGCAGGCAGGGTGTTCCATGCCCTTACTACCCTGAGTAAAGAACCGACTTCTGACATCTGTCCTATATCTATCACCTCTCAATTTAAAGCAATGTCCCCTCGTGCTGGCCATCACCATCTGAGGAAAAAGGCTCTCACTGTCTATCCTAACCATGTGATTATCTTATATGTCTCAATTAAGTCACCTCTTAACCTTCTTCTTTCTAATGAAAACAGCTTCAAGTCCCTCAGCCTTTCCCCATAAGATCTTGCCTCCATACCAGTGTGTGACTTCTTCCACCCACCCTCAGTAAACAAAAGGCAGAAGCGATTTGATTAACTAAGGGCTAGGACAGTGTTTCGTCACGGTGATATTGAAAGTCACTCCCTCAGAATTTCATCAGTGATTTGAACTTTTTGCTCCAACTTCAGATGATGTGGCTTAAAGTTGGATTGTCTAGGTAAGGATCACCTGGTCATATAAAGCAATTTAACAAGCTTTTTAAAAAAATTCGTCCACAGGATGTGGCCACCAATGGCTTGGCCAGAGTTTATTGCCCATCACTAATTTTCCTGGAGGAGGCAGTAGTGAGCTACCTTCTAGAAACCTTTGCAGTTCTTTGGGTTCAGAGAAACCTACAGTGCTGGTACAAAGGGAGTTCCGCGATTTTGACCTTTGCATTCACAGAGTATGTTTCACAGCCATCAGAAGTACTGACAATTGCAACCAATGAAGTACTTTGGAAGCACATTCACTGTTGTAATTCGGGAAATGCAGCAGTCAGTATGCCTCACAGTGTGCTCCTGGTGGGAATGACTATCTGGTGGTAATGACTAACTGGCCTGTTTTGTTTGAGAGTTAAGTATTAGACAGGGCACCACACCACTGCTGTTCCCCGAAATAGCTCCTCGGGATTCTCTGTGTTCCCCCGACAAGGCAGAAGGTTCAACATCTCACCTGAAAGACAGCCCCTCCAACAATGCAGCCCCCCACTTCCTTATTGGGCTCCTGGAGTTTCAATACTCATTTACTCTTAAGGATGTAACTCAGCACCTCCTGATTCTAAGGCTGGAACACTACCACCCAAGCCATGATGCAACAGCATGTGAGCAGGGTTAAGTTTTTGACAGTCACAATATTCAAGATTTCTTCACTGATTCTCTGAAGCTTTTGGAGCTGTCCCATGTATATGTCAGGCCCTTTGAGAGATGAACTGTGGCTTTGTGGGCTGGTTTGAAATGGGTGATGTGAGCCAGTTGTACATTTCCTGAATAGGAAGAGAGCAGCAAGAAGAGTGAGGAGCGTTATCACGATGGGCCTCTCTCTCGCCCTACTTTTTTAATCGACTTATTCGGACATGTGTCTAGGGCAGCTGGGATTTGAACCCAGAACATCTAGGCTACGAGGAAAGGATGCTACTACTACACCACAGTGTCGCACAAGCTTGAAATCCATCCCTTTTGATTGACAATATTGAGCTTAATTTGACTCTTGGCCAATAGTTTGAAATAATGGTTTATGAATGAAGCTCTCTTTATCCATCCCCACTGGAATCCTTCCGCAAAGGCAAGGTTACCTCGATTGACCCTAGTTATTTACTTTTCACTTATTCAAATTTCTGTTCTATGAGCCCAGTTATCGGCTTTGAGGTAATTTAAGGTATTTTCTTAATGTCATTCTTTCTAATATTATATACAACTCGATGAGATTCCCCTTTCCCCCTCAGCTTGACCACAAGGAGTTAAGCTTCTGTCTTTCCCCTACATTCCCTAACCCCCTCCACATTGGGATCACTCTTCTCACTCCCCGTGCATCTTTTCTGATGAACTCAAATCAGTGACTGGATCGTGGTCCTGACCCTCTTGCTGAATGCTTGCTTTCCTTGATATTGCATTCAGAGAACACCAGCAAAAATACAATTGCACGTGCAAACTGAAGCAAAATGGCTGGCTGCCTATCTTCTTTAGCTTCTCTCCAGTCCTCCTTCCTCAATCTTTCTCTCTTGTCACTCACTCTGATTTTCACCCCTTTCTCCAGTCCCTCCTTCTCGTGCACAATTTCATTCCCCTTTCACTTCACAGCACTGTTATTTCTTCCTGCACATTCCTATTTTTACACCATTCTTTCCCTTCCCTTCCCACCCTTCCCCCACCTTCTCCCTCGTCATCCTCCTGCCCTTCATTCTCCCACCTCATATTGCCTCTCCTTTTCCCTTTCCCTTCTCCTATCCTCACTCCTTGCCCCTCTGTCTATCTCTCCCTCTGCCACTCCCATGTCACCCTCCATGGGAGTTATCAATTTTTGCAGCATCACTGGACCCATGAAGCCCCAACCTTATTGGCAATGTTTATGGAAGCAATGAACAGAGGGAGTGAGTTAATCAGTTCCCCAGTGAATGTATGCCTTCTCTTGTCATGTTAACATGGGCACTGATAACCAGCATTGAGGGCAAGATGGGAAGAAGGAAGCATGGGGTCGAGCAAACAAAATAGAGGGGGAGCAACTTGATTTTTGTTCTGTAAGCTGGTGAGCGGATCACAGGTTGTTTTTCAGCTGCTTAGCTTTCCAATGGCTGCCGGGGAAAATGGCGCATGGAAGCTTCCGGCACTGATTCTAGTTCGCTCGATCCCATCGGCAGTAGGGGGAGGTGGCTGGTTCTAATCTGTCAGGCATTGAATCCGCTTTCATAGCTTGACGCCTACAGGCACATTATTTTCATCAGCTGATGGTTTCAAGGAATACAACCCGGTCAAAGGAACCTTTCATTTCAAATATAAAGCTACCTGGCAAATAGTTTATCGGTCGACTCAACCGAAAGAAACACCAGGGAATTACATTTTTCTGTTGACGCTTTATCTGTGGGGCTGTTTTCCTTCTTTGTTTTCTTTTCCAAAATGGCCACCGTTATTTTTAGGAGCTGAGTTGCCGTAATCTGCTCTTTGTCCTCTGAGTGAGTAAACAGCCGGAATTACTGCCAACTGCGTCTTGAACGATTTTCAACAGTTCCAATTGAATATTCATCAGCGAGGATTTAGTGCAAAGCGTACACGGCAAGCAAAATTAAAGCCGTCAACCAAATTCCATGTCAAAAACAAAAGCACAAATGGAGCACTATCACGATCTGCAGGAAACCTTCAGATTGTCCGTTTACCACCGCCTACGGCACTGCGTTAGACTCATGGCCTAGCCTCCAATCCCCTGAAGAGTGAGATTGGCTTCACTAATCTCCAGCATCATTAATATTGTTTCATTGTAAAATCATTTGCAGGCCATTTCTTACCAAATGCACTGCTAACGGGGGTATCAAGAGCAGTGTCTTATTGTGTTACATAATACCAGGGGATAAACCCCGCCAACAGCCGATTACATTAATGCTCAATCCTTCCAGGGGAACCCCTCCGCAAAAGAAGCTGTTAGAACCACCGTCCAGATTCTTGTGGGAATTATTTTTGCAAAGGGTGCCTGCCACTGGAAGTTAATTCATGCTTCTCAGTTGTGGATCAATCTGAATGTGATTGATTCTGTTGAGGAAGGACATAAATAGCTGCTGCTATCCCATGTTCCATCGGCAACCTTCCCGGTAGATCGTGCAGTGACCAGGACGATGGACAGCAAACTAGGTGGGCAGTTGGCTTTTGTCGTCCAACAGTTCCATGCTGTTGGTCACTTTTAGTTTGCCAGCCCCTGGAATCAGTACAGCAAAGTGTGGGAGGGAAACACAACCTCAGGTTTATTTTATCTACACTTTCACCTGCCTGATCTGCTCCACGTAAAGTCCAATGTTGTTACTCCACGGTGCAAAGGAAACCTCTAAAAACACACATTTGGAATAGATTCGGAGATCTAGGTTCAAAAGCTGAACGTACTGTTTTAGCTGCCAATATGAAACGAAGACATCCTGGCCTTAGCTAGAAGTCATCAGAAGCACGGGGTGGGTGGGGGGGGGGTTGGATTTTAATGAAATCTGCACAGGTGCGAACAGACAAGTTCACAACCACTCATTTCTCTGTTGAACTCATTAACAAAACTGCCTTTGGCCCGTCAGACTGGGTTAAGATAGCTCGCCTAAATTCAGGCCCGGAGTTTAGTGCAGTTTCCTAACCAACAGCATATGATCCCACCCATGACTCGTGAACACCAAAGGGCGCATAGTAAACTGACCCAACTATTGATCCACAACTTTGGATAGCCTCACTTGGGAGGTTGGAGTGAGAGAGGAGGTGGAGAGATGAGTTGGAGGTCTGTGTGTAGTCAATGAGACCCGTGATGGAGGAGGTACCATCAAAGGGTGGATGAGCTCATATTTGAAATAACCAATCCACAGCTTGCAAAATGTGACCCAGTCGCCATAGTCAACAAGTCAGCTGATGTGGATAATCCAATAAAGAAGCCCAGGGCTCACTAACCCTGTCTTAATGGTCAGAAGACCATGTGACTGCAGTCACTGATAACACTGAGCCCACACCATCGTAACGGAGGTTCAATGTTAAGAATATTTTGTTGTGGACTGTCCCCAAGTTTGCACAGAGGAAGTATCAACCCTATTGAAGTCATTTAGTATTTTAAACACCCTCGATTAGACCACCTCCCAAACTGCTAACCTCAAAAGAAATCAGTGGTATTGACTATTAGGAGTGAAAAATACATGCAGGCCTGTGACATCCTGTGAGGGAACAAAGAAGGAGGAAAAGAGACCACCAGAAGAGGTGAAGATTGCTTTGCCTGCACATGATTGGTTAATGGAGGCCGGACTGATCAATACAATGACCATGATCGCAGAAACCCGAACTGAGAATCTATAAGGAGCACTTTTCGCTCCTCTCACCCTTGCATGAGTACAGCTCGTTTTGCTATAACACCCGTTTTGTCAACATGAATTCACAGTAATGCAATTTACGAATGAGGATGCTGTTTCCACAGCGCAAACCTTTCAAGCGTGTGTTGGCCGTAACGCGATTACATCCCCAACACTTTAAGCGCTGTTTCCAAAGCGTGATTTTCTATAATATGGGGTTGCACAGGAACACAACCATCGCATTATAGAAGAACTGACTGTAACTGAAGATTCAGCGACTTAGCAAAGTACATCATTGGCTGAATCAAATGGGCAAGGAGCAGGGAAGGGAACGCTGTTTGGGGGAATTAGTGGTGCATGGCGCAATGGGGTGGATTTTAGTTTTAGTTTTGTGACTTCCCTGTTTCCTTTTACCCAACAGTGCCACTTGAAAATCTCCACTCAGTGAGGGTTTCTCAAATGGAGATGATATTTATGCGTATGGCCGAGCTGTTTAATATATTAAATGGGTAAGAATAAGACGATAGATTTCTTCTGTTTTAAACTTATGTTCGCTTATCCAAGAAGATAAAATGTAATGTCACCAGCCGGAACAGTGCCTAATAACTTTAAATAATCCACGTGCTGAAGGACCATTCCAGAGCTTTGCCCTTGCATAACATTGCTGGCTGTAATGATAATGCAGCTTTCCTTTGGTGTATTTTAATGACCTTGAGGTTATGTTTCAACTAGGAAATTAATGAACTTGTCCGAATAATTCCTGATCACTGTCATGAAAGACTTTGATCCGAAGGTTTAGTCAATCTGCTATGGGTCAGCCTTGACAGAGCGGGGCTAGGACTGAGTGCAAGACACACACTAACAGGGACCATCTCCCTGACTGGAGTCCCAAGGCAAAAATGCTAGGTGACAGCTAGAGTCTCTGAAGGCAATCTGAACACAAATAGTGAAACAGGCATGTGAATGTACAACCCATCAAACAACCCAGAATTGCTGATGGTTTTTAAATGTCTGAGTGATTGTTGTGCAATCTTCACCTCTTCTGGTGGTCTCTTTTCCTCCTTCTTTGTTCCCTCACAGGATGTCACAGGCCATGGCCTGCATGTATTTTTCACTCCTAATTGCCCCGGCGAAGGTGATGAAAGGCTGCTTTCTTGAACTGCTGCAGTCTGTGTGCTGTAGGAAGCCCCGCGGTGCTGTAAGGCAGGGAGTTCTGGGACTGAGAAATACCTCAGGAGCAAGCAGCACAGTTCCAAGTTAGCGTGGTGCACGGCTTGGCGGGGAGTCAGTGCCCTTCTTTGCTGAACATCACTCGGAGAGGCATCTAGGGCAGCAAGGGCGTGGAATGTGTGCGAACTGCGGGACATCAGTGTCCAGCGCCAGGACTGGCTCAGTGACACCACTGGTGGCCTAGCTCAGAAGGGCAGATGTGCCAGTTTGTGTCTGTAGTAGAGGGAAGAACCGTGTCTGACCTGTTGCAGATGTATGTGAGCTGCTGTATTCTTAGTAGGAGAAAGTGAGGACTGCAGATGCTGGAGATCAGAGTCGCGGGTGTGGTGCTGGCAAAGCACAGCAGGTCAGGCAGCATCCGAGGAGCAGGTGAATCGATGTTTCAGGCGTAAGCCCTTCATCAGGAATTTTTAGTAGCTCCCCACTGAGAACAATGGTGGTTCACCACATTGACTGGGTTAAATGTGATAGATTCAGAACGGAACTTGCAACTTAAAATTGAGCTTCCTGAGGCACTAGGGTTAAGCCAAATTGGCAGAAAGGCAACCCATGCCCAGTGCTATGGCGCATCCCATACTCAATTGCTAATGTCAAGCCAGGGACTGGCCCTACATCAATGAGGAGTAAAGAAGTACATGCCAGGAAAAGTGCCAAGTGGAGTTAAAAAAAAATCAGTAAGGGGCCAACCTTACGAAGCTACAGCAAAGGATTTAATGCAAACAGTGGAATTAACGTGGTGTGGAGAGAACTGAGTAATTCCATACCCATGGGTCACATCAAAGCTCTGCAGAGCCGACGCAAGGATGGCTAATAATTAAACAGGTAACAAGAGGAAGATGCTCCATAAACACGATGCCAGTTACAATGGTGGCAGGGCCTAGCACACATGTGAAAGCTAAAGCTGAATTGTGTGCGACCACCTTCAGCTGGAAACTGAAGGACTCCATGTCAAGGAACCGCTAAAGGCCCTGGATACAGTAAGGGTCTGCCCTATGACAGCATCCCGGCAATATTACAGAATGAGCCCACAAGCAAAACTGCTAGAGTACAGCTCCAGTTGGCCCCTCCCTGAGAGTTACCCAGATACGTTCTGTCGGCAGAAACCATGGCAAATACAATCATGGTGATCATCATCTCACTGCTCTTGGGCATCAGCAATGAAGGAAGGGCCCCTCCACAATGCTGTCACTTACTCAGTGATAATCTGCTCACTGCTCCATTTGGCTGTGGCCAGGGGCACACAGCTCCTGACTTCCCCAAAACCGTTGTAAATGTGGACAAAAGAGGGGAGCCGAGAGTGACCACCCCTAACATCTTGGCCACATTTGACCGAGTGTAGCATCAAGGTGTCCTAGCAAAACTAGAGTCCGTGGGAGTCAGGGTAAAGTTGTCACGAGCTCGAGTCACACTTAACACAAAGGAAAATGGTTGTGGTGTTTGAAGTTTAGTCAATTCATTCCCAGGACATTGCTGCAGGAGTTACTCTGAGTAGTGTCCTAAATCCAACTTCCAGCTTCCCCATGAATATCATCAAGTCAAAATGGGTGATATTTGCTAATAATTTTTCAGTGTTCAGTTCTGTTAGCAACTCCTCAGATACTGAAGTCTAATTGCAGCATGACTTGGGCAACATTCAAACTCAGCCAGAGCCAACATTTAAGCCACAAATGCCAAGCAATGACAATCTCCAGCAAGAGACAATCTAACCATCTCCCCTTGACATTCAAGGGTGTTACCATCACTGGATTCCCGCCGATCAATGTTCTTGGGGTTAGCAGTGACCAGAAACTGAACTCAACGAGCCACATAAATATTGTGGCCATCAGATCAAGGTGGAAGCATGGAATCTTGCGGTGAGTAGCCAGTTTCCTGGCCCCTCCCCACCATCTATAAAGCACAAGTCAGGGGTTTGACAGAATACTCTTCACCAACCTGGATGTGTGCAGCTCCAACAACACTCAAGACGTTCATCACAATCCAGGAGAAAACAACTCATTCGATTGATCCTGCCTAAAATGTTCAACATTCAACTCCTCTGTAATCAGTGGACTGTCATAGCCACGTGTACCGTCTGCAGGGTATACTGCAGCAACTGGCCAAAGCTCCTTTGACGAGACTCTCCCATCCTGTGACCCTTACCATCGCAAAGGTCAAGGGCAACAGGCACGTAGGAACACCTCAGAATTCCCCTCCAAACCCCACACTACCCTGGAACGATATCGCTGTTTCTTCACCGTCACTGGGATAAAATCCTGGGCCTTGTTTCCTACCCCTTGCCGTTTGCAGAAGTACATAAGGCCAACTCTTCAGAATGTGCAATAAATACTGGCCCCACCAGGATTGCCCACATGCCAGGGATGGATTAAACAGAAAAGTTGGCAATTGCTGAGATGTGTGGTGCTTGTATTTACAGATGGTAATGTCCTGCCAGATCAGCTGTGTGTTCAGAGACTGCTCCTCACTGTGGAGAGGGGATACTGTGAAGAGACATGTTATTGCAGATGCAGAATTGACCTGATTCTGCAGGCGTGCTGTCTTTCACTCACAAACTGCTGCTTCTCTCTGTTTCCATCCTGCAGGAGAGAAGAAAAGGCCAGAGCTTAAATTAAAATCCTGCAGTTTCTTATCTGCTTCCCACATGAAGGCAAATCTGAGTTGAAAACCGTAAAATTAAGAGAAGATCGGGGATAGTTTAATTCAGCAAATCCATCAGTTCAGCTTCTAGTCTGTGTGACTGGAGGGAGGAAGGGGGTCAGATAGACACTAATAAGGTGCAAGCTATCAATTTGCTTTTCAAATCGAAGCATTTGTACATACATTTAGAGGGAGGTAGGGGTGCAAGGGCTGTTGGTATTTAGAACGCTGATGGAATATCTCTGATGGTAGATTCCTGAGTCTATTTCGTGTCGGATTTAGATATCAGTTCCTCCAGCCCAATATATTACAGACAGCAGCATTATTGTGCATTTCTCATTGTTCTCACAACTGGGTTGAATTTAGGTTTGCTCTGATTATTTCACTCCTCCTGCCTGCCTGTCCTCCTGTTGCTTCTGCATTTCCTCCCTTTGACTCATGACGGCTTGGACTGGGTTCGGGTTATGGCTATTCCTGCCTGGGATTGCACTCAGACCCTCTGACCAAAGACTCGAAGTTTCCCGGTGCATTTCCCTTCTTATTCCTCCTTTTGTTTCGTCTTCCCCCAAGTACGGGTGAGCAATCAAACCCAAGCCTGCCAAGTGCCCACTGAGGTGAGTATAGAGGATCCAAAGGTGATAGTGCAGAAGAACAGGGGGGATCTCTGTTGCACCGTCAATCAATGTTTAAGACAAATTACCATTTCATTTTGTTTTATTCATTCACAGGATGAGGGCATTGTTGTCCAGGATAGCATGTATTATTGCCCATCCCAGAGAGCATGTATGAGTCAACCATATTGTTATGCGTCTGGAGTCACATGTAGTCCAGACCAAGCGAGAATGGACATTAGGAAGTCAGTTGGGTTTTTCCAACAATTGACAATGGAATCATGGTCATCATTAGACTCTTAAATCCAGATTTTTAATGAATTCGAATTTCACCATGTGTTATGGTGGGATTTGAACCCAGCTATCCAGAACATGACCTGCATCTCCTGATTAACTATGTAGCAATAACACCACAGTCCACTCCTCCTTCCTATTTTTAAATGCCGTTTGTGGGAGCTAGTTGTGTCCATACTGGCCACTGTACATATGACCATATGCAAATATACAAACAAGGAACAAGACTAGGACATTCAGCCCTTCAGCCCTGCTCTGGTATGCTGTCAGACCAGGGCTAACCTGATTTTGACCTCAGCTCTACATTATTGCATACCCTCAACAGTCATTCAGCCCCTTGACAATAAAGAATCTGCCTCTGCCTTAAATTTATTGAAAGATACTGCCCTTTGAGGAAGGGAATTCCAAAGACACGCAACCCTCAGAGAGGAAGGAAACATTTCCTCATCTCTGTCTTAAAATTCATCTTCCTGTGATGTCTGTTGATGACGCCACCAGGTGAGCAGTCTGGTGGTTCAAATTTTGGGAATTTGGGTTCACGCCTCACCAGGAGGCACCATCAATTTTAAAAATAACTCTAGAATATGAAATATGACGGCCATCATTGATTATTGGAAGAGGAAGCCACTTCATTCATTGATGTCCTTTAGGGAAGGAAATTTGCTACCCTTACCCGGTCTGGCCTACATGTGACTCCAGACACCCTCGGCAACTTAGCTGCTCCCCGAAATGGGCGATCGAACCATTCAGCCGAGTTCCAATTTGGTTTGAGTGACAAATACTGGCCTGAAGTCCCTCAGCCTTTCCTCGTAAGACCTTCCCTCCATACCAAAGAGCATTCTAGTAAATCTCCTCTGAATCCTCTCCACATCCTTCCTGTAATGCAGTGACCAGAATTGTACGCAATAGTCCGTGTGACCGCACCAGAATTTTCTCTTCACAGGTGCTGTGTTTTTCCAGCAACCTCTGTTTTTATTTCTGATTTGCAGCATCCGCAGTTCTTTTGGTTTTTAATTTAATGTCAATGAAATCCATTCTTTCTTCCAATAGCTATGCCCTTAGCATTGAATTGGATTCCTACCTACTGGGTAGAATTTTGATTTGCCAAGTCCTTTTGAATGAGTTCATAGAAACCCCAACAATGTGAGAGCAGACCATTCAGGCCATCGAGTCCACACTGACCCTCCAAAGAGCATCCCACTCAGCCCCATCCTTGTATTTTCCATGGCCGATTCACCTAACCTTTGGATTGTGGGAGGAAACCCGAGCACCTGGAGGAAGCCCATGTAGACACGGGGAGAATGTACAAACTCCACACAGACAGTCGCCTGAGGGTGGAATCAAACCTGGGCCCTTGGTGCTATGAGGCAGCCGTGCTAACCACTGAATCGCCATGCCACCCTGGTTGGTGATGTACAGTCCAGGTTTCTGTCCTGAAGGCTAATTGGCAAAGGCAGGGTGTTGTAGCCACTGGGGTATAGTGTTGGGGTATTGTTTATTAGCTTTTATGACAGGCTTCTGACCAGTACTGGGATAAACATAGGAAACCTGGGAGTTGGAAAATGAATTGACTATTGATGAATATTTGGAAAGTATGCTGGCTGTTTAGTTGACAGAGATATGAGGGTACCACACTGTCAGAGGTGCCATCTTTGATGAGATGTTGAATCAAGGTCCTGTGTATCAACTCAGGTTGGACATGAAAGATCTTTTACCAAAATTTTGAAGAGCAGGATAGCAATTCCACCTGTATCCTCACCAATGTTCAATGCTTAGCCAACATCCCTGAAACAGACTCTCTTATTGTAGATGGAAAGTACTTTTGGACATCCTGAGAACATGGAAAAAAGCACATTTCACTGTTTCTTGTTCCTCTCCTTCTCAATTGGAATGGGAAGGCAGTGCACCGTAAGGATAGACAGTCTGATGGTGGGCGTGCAACAGGGTAAGATGCCATGTGAGCTGAAAGACCAGAGTTGCTAATCTTAGTGTGTGTGTATTTGTGTGTGTGTGTGTGTGTGTGTGTGTGTGTGTGGAAATGTGTAAGCAAGCCCCAGTTATTGATAGACATTACAATTAGGAAGGGGGTTATGTTCCATTAAATGCCTTCCATGATTTATTTTCCAATATATTTGTTCATGCAACATACACTGCAATCCTTAATTGCTTTGGAGAAGATGGTATTGAGCTGTGTATCTATACTCTCTGCAGTGTTACTTGACTTGCACATAAGATGCAGCCTTTAGTAAGAATTAAGTAATATACCTCTTGGTCTTTCTTGATTCTTGTTCCCAAGCGCAAATGAGAAGATCTACAATATTAAAGTATTGGGTAGATTGAATTTGCCTGCAGGTAGGATTTGCGAGGGTGGAGAGAGCAGAATCTCTGAACCTGGCATTGTTGGTTTAGATATCTTCCCCACTTGTCTGCACCAAGTTTTTTTATGCAGGCCGATGCAATTTAGTCACGTGCAGGATTGTTTCAGATTTGTTATTTGCATAAAGCCTCATTGCAACAAGCTGCTTCTGTTGCTTTGTGTTCAGGCTTCCCCATCCTTGCCTATTGTAATTCCAAGATACACACACATTGTACTGTTGTTCAGCAAATGGAGATCACAGCAAGGGGTTTAGATGCTGCTACCCCTGACTACAGACCTCTCAATGTTTGGGATTGTTTAGTTTATTCATTCATGGGATGAGGGTGTTCCTGGCTAGACCAGCATTTCTTGCGCATCCCTAATTGCCCAGAGGGCAGTTAAGAATCAACAGGCGGCACGGTGGCTCAGTGATTAGCACTGCTGTCCCACAGCACCAGGGTCCCAAGTTCGATTCCAGCCTTGGGCAACTGTCTGTGTGGAGTTTGCACATTCTCCCCGTGTCTGCGTAGGTTTCCTCCGGGTGCTCCGGTTCCCTCCCACAATCCAAAGATGTGCAGGTTAGGTGAATTGGCCATGCTAAATCGTCCATAGGTTAGGTGCGTTGGTCTGAGGGAAATGTGTCTGGGTGGGTTGCTCTTCGGAGGGTCGGTGTGGACTGGTTGGGCCGAAGGGCCTGTTTCTACACTGTAGGGAATCTAATCACATTGCTGTGGGTCTGGAGTCACATGTAGACTAGACCAGGTAAGGATGGCAATGTCCTTCACTAAAGGACATTAGGGAACCAGATGGGTTTTCCCAACAATTGGCAGTAGATCATTAGACTTTTAATTCTAGAATTTTTTGGAATGTCAAACATTCAGGCCTCAGATAGCTCCAGGATGTCTCCTTCCAGCATTTATCTATAACATTAAAATCTCTTGCTTCCGGCACACCACACATTCAATGCTGACACGTTACACTGGGCAGAGGCAGGTAGAATTGAGTGCCATGCTTTCTCAATTGGCTTAGGTGGGGGGAATCATGCTATTTCCCTTTTCAGGTAAACTCATCCACCTCAGTGATTTGATCAACAATTTAACGTATCCAACCAAATCTTGCTGAGAAGGAAGAAAACCTTTTGTCTTCCTCTGGTAGGACCTAACACAAGAATGCCAAATTTCAAATCATCTTGATATCTTCCTCAATTGACTCTGTCCATCATCGTGGATCTTTCCAGACCACTTAGCAATTAGATTATTAATTCCTACAAACATAAGAACGAGGAGCAGAATTATTCAGCTCACCAAGCCTGTTCTGCCATTCATTTAGATCTGTTTGTGCTTTAGATTCCACATTCCCATTTAGCCCCAAAAACCCTTCAGTTCCCTTACCAATCAAGAACCTACCCATGCATATTCAAAAATATTCAATAACTGTCATCTCTACCATCCTCTGGGGCAGGGAGTTTTAAAGATGCCCTGAGAGAAAACTAAGGATGATCAGCCATGATCATAATGAATGGTGGTGCAGGCTCGAAGGGCAGAATGGCCTACTCCTGCACCTATTGTCTATTGTCTATTGTTTCCCTCATCTCTGTTGTAAAAGGAAGATCCTTTTTTTTAAACAATTTCCCTCCTCCACCCAGTTCTAATGCATCCACAGAAGAAGTATCTTTTCCACGTCCACCTTTTCGACATCATTCTGGGTCTCATGTTCTTGCCAAGTCATCCCTCACTTTTCAAAACTCCAGTGAAACAAGTCGGGACTAATCAACTGGCATATTATTAAAAATTATAATTCAAGTAATGCAAAAACTGAACTAATGTCATTAAACCACCCAGGAAATTTTTAAATTTAATAATCAAAGCTGTCTACTGCCAGTGGAAAATACTTTCATACTTGACTGGGGCTATACTCTGGAAATAAAGCAAACTCTACTATTTCTGAAATCATCACAAAAGTTAAATATTTTTATCCAAGTATGCAAAGTGTACCTGTCTTTTCAGACTCCGTTTCACATTAAGTACAGACTACATTTCTGTATGTAACAGAAATTGCTATTCATTACAAATAGTGGATTCTAGCTACAGTAAATGAATTGTAAATGTGTAAACTCTACTGGTTAAATTCTAAGTCAAGATTAGTGTGGTGCTGGAAAAGGACAACAGGTCAGGCAGCTTCCGAGGAGCAGGAAAATCAATGTTTCGGGCAAAAGCCCTACATCAGGAAAGCCCTGCATTATCATCACTATTCCTGATGAAGGGCTTTTGTCCGAAACGTCGATTTTCCTGCTCTTCAGATGCTGCCTGACCTGCTGTACTTTTCCAGCACCACACTAGTCTTGACTCTGATCTCTAGCATCTGCAGTCCTCACTTTTGCCTGGTTAAATTCTAACCCTGTTATAACCTCCCACTATGCGCACGTGCAGACAGACAAAAAAAAATCGGTGTTATGGGTGGAAAGGCAGTTCAATGACCCCTGTCCACAGGGTTTGCTGAGTGAATCCTTTCGGTTTGCCATGCTTTGCTGCTCCTAGATCTGTCTTCTCCAAGTACTTTCACTTGACTGCAGGAGGCAAGGATTGATTGGTTCACAACTTATAAAGTCTCTGAATTAGTGGTTAAAAGCATCATTTTACAACAACTGGTGAGGGAAAACAAACTGGCTTTATTTGGGCATTAGGTTTTTTTTTATTTCCAAGAAAAGGACACCACCTGCCCTTCAGAAGGTCCAAAGGCATCTGGCCACATCGTTCACACCTACAAGCTGCTGAGCCACATCAGTGCCAATCGCATAGCTGTTGGCAGGCAGAAGCCTTTGTCCACAACAACTGCTCACAGCTAGTTGTGGCCAACTCGATCTCACCTTGTATGCCCACCCAGTGCTAACTGATCTGCAGTAACTTGCCCCTACTGGATTAGTGGTGCTGGAAGAGCACAGCAGTTCAGGCAGCATCCAACGAGCAGCGAAATCGACGTTTCGGGCAAAAGCCCTTCCTGATGAAGGGCTTTTGCCCGAAACGTCGATTTCGCTGCTCGTTGGATGCTGCCTGAACTGCTGTGCTCTTCCAGCACCACTAATCCAGTATTTGCTTTCCAGCATCTGCAGTCATTGTTTTTCCCGAGTAACTTGCCCCTGCCTGTCACTGTTTGAACCAGCAACAGTGTAAACAGCACTTATAATGAGTGTTGATAGCTTGCATTTAAATAGTGCAGCAATTCCTTCTGCAATCCTTGCTTTTGAAAGCAATCCTTTTTTCCCATTTCAGTCTACTGTATAAACATATAGAAAAATATTTAAAATGCAGTCAGTTTTAATATAGTTCCGTTCTCATGTGATCTTGTGTTGTAAGAAAATTGCGCAGTAGCTGCGCCATTTAAACTAATGGGGTCAGAATTGCGTTATAGCCAATACAGATAAGGAAAGTTCGCATTCTACAAATCAAGGTCTGAATTCTTAAACTGCGTTAAAACCAATTTGTGTTGAAGAAACATGTGTTATAATAGAGCTGACTGTAAGTTCCCTGGCATTCTCAAGAACAGTGAGAGACAGTGAATCTGGTGGGACAAGTGATTGAGGAAGAAGACAATGAGGATGTGGTCCAGATTGTTTTTTTGAGGAGGTTGGAGAAACCTCTAGCCCTGAGAAGTAAATTAAATTGACTTTGGCTGGGCTAGCCTTTGTGGAAAATGTGACGTACACACTTTCTTGTCACCATCTTGAAACGGTTTTGCAGGGGTATGGAGCAGGAGTGAAGGACACCATACAGCACCCCTTTTTGTATTTGCGGGGTCTACAACCTGTCCCAGGTCGGTACCACAACCATCCAGCTATTCCTGAGTTAACACTGGCAGATGGTGGGCAGGAGTGTGCACCCCAAGGACTGCAGCAGTTCAAGAAGCCAGCTCAGCACCACCCTCTCCACTATGATTAGAGTTGAACAATAAATACCAGCCCAGTCACTGACGCCCACATTCCCCGGATGAATGAATGAAAAAAGGGCAGAGTCATCTAGTCTGGAAATGTTGGCTTGCTCTCCCTCCATGGATGCTTCTGAACTCCAGCATATTCCAGCGTTTGTGGTAATTTGTTCCTGCAGCAAGTTATTCCCGCATTCTCTTCGGAGCTTTAGTCCTGTCTCTGTGATTGAGCTGTAATGTCAGTGAATATTTCTCTGAACATCCCGTCCCTGTCAGGGCAGTCAGGTGGCATAGTATTGCCTCAGTTCAGCTGTCGTCTTTCACCGCTAAACGTGTGAATCATTAGCGATGTTGTTGAAGAGATGAAGTGAGTCAGACATCGAACACCTGGCACCTGGATGTCTCAGTACTTTCTCAACTGGCTCCTTACTTAAGGCTAACCTCCTGATGGGACCCATTACTGAGCAGCCATTCTAGGTCTTGGTGATGTAGGCGGCTGGACCTGTTTGAAGTTTCCTAGCCCACAAGATTTAGAATAAAATAAAGCTTCATGGGGGCCACTTCCTCTCAAGAGATTGAGGCCTTCATTGACCATACGTAATATCACAGCATCACTTCCTGGTGAGACCTTGTGTTTTAATTAGTACAATGTCGTTACAATGGTGTTACATGTTATTTGCCCTCTTGCAAAACTTGGTTCAACCTTGCCTCTGCAGTTAAATATAAAGTGCCTTCATGGCAATGCTTTTGTTTGGTGCAGCATAGCTCACTAGAGCCACCTGTCTGACACACTTTCTTGGCGTAGAACGTAAAACATTGGCTTTTAAATTAACCTCTGTATGAGTATTTCCAGATGCATTCAACAGGTTTTTTTTACGTAGTGTATTTTTATTCTGTTTGAAGTGTAAAATATTCTTGTAGTTATGACAAAGCTGATATTGTGATATGAAAAACAACTTGCATTTATATAGCATCTTTCACAACCTCAGAATGCCATAAAGTACTTCCCACCCAATGAAGCCATTGTGCATTGTACTTGGTGTTGTTGTGAGAGGAAACACCAGCCAATCAACACTGAGCAAGGTGCCACAAACAGCAACTGAGAAGCAAGGCTATTTCATTGCTTTTCCTTTGCTGTGGGAGGAGGTGGTTCTTGAGGAGTACATATTGGATAAAATATCAGGGAATATCTGCTGCTCCTCTTTGCAATAACTCCTGGGAAGTCTGTCTGTCCCTGGGAGTCTGTCTGTCTGTCCCTGTGAGTCTGTCTATCTTGGGAATCTGTCTCACTGTCGCTGGGAGTCTGTCTGTTCCAGGAGTCTGTCTGTCTGTCCCAGGAATCTGTGTCTCTGCCCTGGGAGTCTGTCTGTCTGTCCCCAAGTTGGTCTGTCCTGGGAAATCTGTCTGTCTGTCCCAGGAATCTGTCTGTCTGTCCCTGGGAGTCTCTCAATCCCGGAAATCTGTCTCCCTGTCCTGGGACTCTGTCTGTCCCCAGAGTTGGTCTGTCCCAGGAATCTGTCTGTCTGCCCCTGGGAGTCTGTCCATCTGTTTTTCCCAGGAATCTATCTGTCTGTCCTGGGAATCTGTCTGTCCCAGGTGTTGGCGAAA
This sequence comes from Chiloscyllium punctatum, assembly GCF_047496795.1. Classification (NCBI taxonomy): domain Eukaryota; kingdom Metazoa; phylum Chordata; class Chondrichthyes; order Orectolobiformes; family Hemiscylliidae; genus Chiloscyllium; species Chiloscyllium punctatum. Next base: position 13,360,757 of record NC_092752.1, on the reverse strand, counting down.
ATGAGGACTGCAAATGCTGAAAATCAGAGTCAAAATGTGTAGCGCTGGAAAAGCATCCGAGGAGAAGGAGAGACACTTGAAACATCAACTCTCCTGCTCCTTAGATGCTGCCTGACCAGCTGTGCTTTTCCAGCGCCACACTTTTTGTCCTGGGAGTTAGTCTGTCCTGAGAGTCTGTCTGCCTTTCCCGGAAGTTGGTCTGTCCTGGGATTCTGTCTGTTTGCTTCGGGATTTGTTCAGTCCCCGGAATCTGTTTGTCTCGGGAGCTGGTCTGTCCCCGGAATCTGTCTGTTTGTCTTGGGAGTTTGTCTGTCCTGGGAGTGTGTCTGTGCGCTGGAGAGAGAAGAGACGGAGCCTCAGTTTGACATCTCTTTGGAAAGTCAGTATTCCTTGCTTTTAAAAGGATTGCAACCCGGAGGGCACAGATTTAAACAGCTTTGTGAAAGAAGCAAATGTGAGGCAATAAAAAGACTTTCTTCACACAGATGAGGCTGGGATTGAACCACATGGATGATGAGGGAAAGGCAGCACCAGTAGGGGCCTTCAAGGGGACATTGGGTGGTTATTTAAATACACACACAGTGATAACGTCTGTACGGAAAAGGTGGGAATTTGGCACTAATTTGGAAAGCTCTTCATAATCTCTCACTGATTTAGTGACTGTTGCATCATGAGATACGTATCTACATGTCACCATCTTGCTGTTATGTCTATTCCTATTAGTTAGCTTGGCTGGATGACTGGTTTGTAATGCAGTTACTAACCCTGGCAATGTGGGTTCAATTCCTGCACTGGCTGAGGTTGGCATGGAGGACTTTCCTTCTCCAGCTTTGCTTGAGGAGCAGGGCCTGTCAGTTTAAACCATCTCTCTCAAACGGGAGAGCAGCCCCCTGGTCTGGTAGCATGCTGGTGACTTTACCCACACGACAGAGAAACTCAGTAGATTTAGTAGTATCTCATGGAGAGAGAAACAGAGCGAATGTTTTTACTGGTCTCCTTCTAATTTTTGTGAAGCTTGAAAGGGTTCAGAAAAGATTTACAAGGATGTTGCCAGGGTTGGAGGGTTTGAGCTACAGGGAGAGGCTGAATAGGCTGGGGCTGTTTTCCCTGGAGCGTCGAAGGCTGAGGGGTGACCTTATAGAGGTTTACAAAATCATGAGGGGCCTGGATAGGATAAATAGACAAAGTCTTTTCCCTGGGGTCCGGGAGTCCAGAACTAGAGGGCACAGGTTTAGGGTGAGAGGGGAAAGATATAAAAGAGACCTAAGGGGCAACTTTTTCACACAGAGGGTGGTGCGTGTATGGAATGAGCTGCCAGAGGAAATGGTTGAGGCTGGTACAATTGCAACATTTAAAAGGCATCTGGATGGTTTTATGAATAGGAAGGGTTTAGAGAGATACGGGCCAAGTGCTGGCAAGTGAGAATAGATTAGGTTGGATTATCTGGTCAGCATGGATGGGTTGGACCGAAGGGTCTGTTTCCATGCTGTACATCTTTATGCCTCAATGACTCGTCTCCTGAACTTGTAATGTTTCCCTCTCTGCCAGACCTGCTGATCTCTCTCCAGCAGTTCTTTTTTTTGTTTTTAAATCACAGGCAGGTGCACAGCATAAGGATCCTGAGAATCTGACAGGCCAAAGGCTGCTCCTGGCACAGTGCAGGACCACTTTCCCACTTTGACCTTTTCTCACAGCTTATCAAAAATTGTCCCGTCTCCATCTGTGGTACAACGGTGCCAGCCCAGACATGGCTTGAAGCAGACAGGATTAAAACAAAATACCCTTCCTGCAGCTAAATATTTCCCCCATGTACAGTTAGCCTGGGAAAACCAAAGGAGTAAAAGTGTTTAAATGTTTAATTTAAGGAAAAGGGTAATGAGTAAGCAAAAGAATTTACAGATCTGACCTTTGTTGTACTGATAAAAAATATTTGTGGCATTTGATTGCAGTGTTATGAGGATTCAGTGCACTGTTTTACTCAGATGTGTGATTGAGGGTAGATTAGATCAGAGTCACTTAGTGCTTTGAGTGTTCGAGGGGTTACTGCTGCAGTTTCTCTCTTCAACTTTGGCAGGACCTTTGAGTTGGGACAAGGTTAGAACCGGAAGGTGTAATGTTGACTTTAGAAAGTGAAGATGAGAGGTCTATGTATCGCTGTCAGTTCAATTGTTGTCGCTGCCTCTTAGTACATTAACAAAGGTTTTCTACCTCCGCAACATTCTTCCAGGACCACACCTGCCCGATAATTGACTTCCCATTCTAGTCAGCTCTGGTGTGGGTCAGTGGTGCTGGAAGAGCACAGCAGTTCAGGCAGCATCCAATGAGCAGCGAAATTTATTCCTGATGAAGGGCTTTTGCCCGAAACGTCGATTTTGCTGCTCGTTGGATGCTGCCTGAACTGCTGTGCTCTTCCAGCACCACTAATCCAGTATTTGGTCTTCAGCATCTGCAGTCATTGTTTTTATCTAGTGTGGGTCACCTTGTGAAGAAGGTGGTAAGCCTGGCACCGAGAGAGTGTGTCACCATGACGAGAGTTTGTTTGGCACATCGTGATGCCAAGCCCCATGCTTGTGGATCTCAAAGCTGTATCATTGTAGGAGCCGTGCAGTCATTTATGGCACAGAAAGTGTCCATTTGGCCCATCAGGTCTATGCTTTGGTGGAGGACCCCACCTGTCCCAGGTGATCTTCGATATTCCCTTCCAGTGCCCATTCAATTTCTTGTTATAATCATTGAGAGTCTCCATTTCCTGTAGCCTCATGGACACTGAGTTCCAGAGGAGCTGCAATCACTGATGGGTGGCACAGTGGCTCAGCGGTTAGCGCTGCTGCCTCACAGCGCCACAGACCAGGTTTGATTGGGGTCTCAGGCGACTGCCTGTTTGGAGTTTGCGTGTTTTCCCCGTGTCTCCGGGTGCTCTGATTTCCTCCCACAATCCAAAGGTGTGCAGGTTAGGTGGATTGGCCATGCTAAATTGCCAACCATGTCCAGGGGTGCGTGGATCAGCCACACGAAATGTGGGATGATAGGGTTGTGGGCTGAGTTGGGGTGGGATGCTTTTTGGAGAGTTAGTGTGGACTTGTTGGGCTGAATGGCCTGTTTCCACACTGTTGGAATTCTATAGTATAGGTATTTAATCAGGAAGGTTTTGGGGACAAGACAGGAAAGTGAATTTGAGGATTAGCCCCAATTTCATTGACTGGTGCAGCAGTTCTGATGGGCTGTATCTGCTCTGAATCTACATGTTATGGTCATGTACAAATATAAGGCTCTTCCTCAAATCCTCTCTGTGCCTCTTGCCTAAAACTTTAAATCGATGCGTGGATTAGTGGTGCTGGAAGAGCACAGCAGTTCAGGCAGCATCCAAGTAGCTTCGAAATCGACGTTTCGGGCAAAAGCCCTTCATCAGGAATCCTAGTCCTTTATGTGCTGCTGGGAACAGACTTCCATAGGTTTGTCTTATCCAAACCCGTTTCTGCATGAAACAAATCTCCCTTTAACCTCCATGACTTGAAGAGGAACAATCCTAAGTTTCTCCATAAAACCTGGAACTCAAAATGCCCCTTCACCAGAACTGATGCAGATGGTGAGATACCTCCTGACCACGAGGCTGAGTGCATTGGAGAGACTTTCATCTGGGTTTCTCTCAGAAAAGAGGGTCCAAACTCTGTGTCTGTGTGTGTGTGTGTGGCAGTGTTTGTGTGTGTGTGTGTGTCTGTCGGTCTTTGTGTGTGTGTATCAGTGTGCTTGTGTGTGTGTTTGTGTGTCAGTGTCTGTGTGAGTGTGTTTGTGTGTGTGTGCATGACTGTGTGTGTTTCAGTGTCTATGTGTGTGTCAGTGTGTTTGTGTGTGTCTGTGTGTGTGTTAGTGTTTGTGTGTATCTGTGTGCGTGATTGTGTGTGTGTCAATGTTTGTGTGGGTGTCTCTGTGTGGGTGTGTGTGTGTACATGCCTGTGTGTGCGTGTGTACGTGACTGTGTGTTGTGTGTCAGTGTGTTTGTGTGTATGTGTATGTTTTGTATGTGTGTTGTGTGTGTGTGTATATAGTGTGTGTGTGTGTGTGTGTGTATGCATGCATGGTGTGGTGACATTGTACATCGTCCCACAGCATACCAAGGGGGAATGGTAAATTTGATCATAGTCACTGAAGCAAAACAATGAAGGGAACTGAGTGATTTTTAAAGTTTTGGGTATAAAGTTGGGTCTGGGCAATATCTTTGTTTCTCTTTTTTCTGGCGACAGTGGCATTGTTCACATGCAGAAGACCCTCCCTGTCGTTCCCCCTTTTGTTTTTTTCTTTAATTCGTTCATAGGATGTGAGGTCACTGACTGGACCAATATCTATTGCTCATCCCCAATTGTCCAGAGGGCAGTTAAGAATCAACCCCATTGCTGAGGGCCTGGAGTCGCATATAGGCCAGATCAGACAAGGATGGCAACAATAACAGAAAATGCTGGAAAAGCTCAGCAGGACAGGCAGTATCTGAGGAGAGAAATCAGAGTTACATTTCAGGTCCAGTGACCCTTCCTCAGAAGTGATGGTAGCTAGGAAAGTGACGGTTCATAAACAGAAGACAGGGAGGGGGGAGGGGGTAAGGAGTAAATGATAGATGGGGATGGAGCCCAAAGAGAGAGAAGAACAGTTGGACCAAGAAGGAGTGGGTAATGGTTTGCCTGGGAGGGTGAATATCTGTTAGTAGGTAATAAAGAGTTGTGTGTAATTTGTGAATACAAGGTTGAAGAGTGTGGTGCTGGAAAAGCACAGTCGTTCAGGCAGTATCCGAGGAGCAGGAGAGTCAGTGTTTCGGGCATAAGCTCTTCATCCTGATGCTCGAAACGTTGACTCCCCTGCTCCTCGGATACTGCCTGAAAGGCTGTGCTTTTCCAGCACCACACTCTTCAACTCTGATCTCCAGCATCTGCAGTCCTCACCATCTCCTGCGTGAGTACAAGGCCTGGTGTGTGGGAGTTGCGGGAAAACATGAAAGAGCTCAATATTAAGTCCAAAAGAGTTCCCAAGTGCTCAGGAGGTTAGTGAGCAAATTAGGGCGCATGGTACTGGGGGCAAAGTACTGACTTGGATTGAAAGTTGGTTGGCTGACAGGAAACAAAGAGTAGTGATAAACGGCTCCCTTTAAGAGTGGCGGTGACCAGTGGGGTACCGCAGGGATCAGTGCTGGGACTGCAGCTTTTTACAATATATATTAATGAGATAGAAGATGGTATTAATAGTAACATTAGCAAATTTGCTGATGATACAAAACTGGATGGCAGGGTGAAATGTGAGGAGGATGTTAGGGGATTACAGGGTGACCTGGACAGGTTAGGTGAGTGGTCAGATACATGGCAGATGCAGTTTAATGTGGATAAATGTATGGTTATCCACTTTGGTGGCAAGAACAGGAAGGCAGATTACTACCTAAATGCAGCCAAGTTAGGTAAAGGGGCAGTACAAAGAGATCTGGGTGTTCTTGTCCACCAGTCAATGAGGGCAAGCATGCAGGTACAGCAGGTAGTGAAGAAAGCTAATAGCATGCTGGCCTTCATAACAAGAGGAATTGAGTATAGAAGCAAAGAGGTTCTTCTGCAGCCGAACAGGGCCCTGGTGAGACCACACCTGGAATATTGTGTGCAGTTCTGGTCTCCAAATTTGAGGAAAGACATTCTGGCTATTGAGGAAGTGCAGCGTAGGTTCACGAGGTTAATTCCTGGAATGACGGGACTATCTTATGTTGAAAGATTGGAGCGACTGGGCTTGTGTACCCTTGATTTTAGAAGACTGAGAGGGGATCTGATTGAGACATATAAGATTATTAAAGGATTGGACACTCTGGAGGCAGGAAACATGTTTCTGCTAATGGGTGAGTCCCAAACCAGAGGACACAGCTTAAAAATAAAGGGTAGGCCATTTAGGACAGAGATGAGGAGAAACTTCTTCACCCAGAGAGTGGTGCCTGTGTGGAATGCTCTGCCCCAGAGGGCAGTGGAGGCCCAGTCTCTGGATTCATTTAAGAAAGAGTTGGATAGAGCTCTCAAGGATTGTGGAATCAAGGGTTATGGGGATAAGGCAGGAACAGGATACTGATTAAGGATGATCAGCCATGATCATAATGAATGGTGGTGCAGGCTCGAAGGGCAGAATGGCCTACTCCTGCACCTATTGTCTATTGTCTAAAATGAGGTACTGTATCGCAAATTTCCGAAAGTGAACCGGATGAGATTTGACGACCGTTGGCAGTGGTTATGTGGTTGCTGTTACCTTTCATTATTCCTGATTCCTCACGTGGTGTCACGGTTTACCGGCCGTGGCCCTGAACTTGTATTGCGTGCGGTTCAGCCGATGCAGAAGGCTCTGACGGTGAAAAGTTTCTCAAAGGATTTTCTTTGTTGTTGTCTCTTCCAGTCCAACAAGGTGCCCGTGGTGCAGCCGTGCCATGCAGTTCACCCGCTCACGCCCCTCATCACCTACAGCGATGAGCACTTTGCCCCTGGATCACACCCCACACAAATCCCCACAGACATCAACTCCAAAAGAGGTGAGAAGTCTTTCACATGCACGCACACTCACGCTTATCGAACCCGAACCTGGCAAATTTGAAACGTGAGTCACGTGTTTTCGTTTATCGTTTTTCAGCTATGTGATAAACCTCACTGGACTGTTTTTCTGCGCTTAAATCACGGCACAGCATCTACTCAAACATCAGCATTTATTGTGGATGCATTTGAGAGAGTTACATAGATGGTTGGTCATAACCAACTCGACGAACGTGCTACAAAGAAACGGATGGCTTTCACTGGAAAATTCAGCCACTGCAAAAATATTTGCAATTGGTTATTTTTTTCAAAGAGTATCTGCAATGGGAGGAGACCATTCAGCCCATCATTGCTGATGCCTCATCAGCTGTGTATACCTCATGCAGTGTTTGCTGTCTTTGTTTAAAAAAAAAATTGGGTGGATTTTGACTTTGTCGGGTAATCTTGGACTGATCTGCAAAGGAGAGGCATAAAACAGGCTGCTGGCTCACTATTGTTAGGTCCACACTTTCACACACAGGAACACTATGTCCACCAGGTAGGAAGCAAAACAGTCATCGCAATCCACTATAGCTGCAGCTCCAGAAACCAATTGGCTGAATCCTTTGTATCTGAACATAGTTATTTCCTGAGTTGAAAAATGTGGTGCTGGAAAAAACACAGCAGGCCAGGCAGCATGCGAGGAGCAGGAGAATCGACGTTTCGGGCATAAGCCCTTCTTCAGGAATGAGGCTGGTGTGCCAAGCGGGCTGAGATAAAAGGTTGGGGGGAGGGAATTTGGGGGAGGGGCGCTGGCAATGCGATAGGTGGAAGGAGGTGAGGGTGAGGGTGATAGGCCGGAGAGGGGGTGGGGGCGGAGAGGTCGGGTAGAAGATTGCAGGTCAAGAGGGCAGTGCTGAATCCGAGGGTTGGGACTGAGATAAGGTGGGGGGAGGGGAAATGAGGAAGCTGGAGAAATCTACATTCATCCCGTATGGTTGGAGGGTTCCTAGGCGGAAGATGAGGCGCTCTTCCTCCAGGCGTCATGTGGCCAGGGTCTGGCGAAGGAGGAGGCCAAGGACCTGCATGTCATTGGAAGAGTGGGAGGGGAGTGGGAGTGGGAGTGGGAGGGAAGCTCACTGGGTGACTGTACACCCCCTGATGTGGGTATTGATGATAGTCCCAGGTTCTACTCTTTTTTTTGTTCCTGAGTTAGTTGCTGAAGAAGGAATCCCAGCCCGATTCCTGCCTTGATTGGTGTTCAGGGAAACCCGGGAGTCCATCCTTGGGGAGCACAGTATCAGGTTGACACAAGCTGCTTCAACTTGGTCCAGCAGCTGGGCAGGCCTGGGGAGATTGGAGATGGCTCGTGGTGTTGGCAGAAATCTGGCATCCATGGAACTGTCTGAGGGAGTGCCTTAAACGGAAGAGTGATGGGAAGTGAAAATATTCTATCCAGCTTGTGGACTTGGGCACTGAAGAAGGCAGTGGAAGTGGAGAGTGATATAAACTTTGAGGAGACTGAGTTACTGATGGCTCAGCTGTCATCCATGGTGACTGACCTGAAGGGTAATCTCTTTCCTCTCTTTCTGAAGGAGGTTGGGACACGGGGGGCTGCCGAGGAACAGCTCTCCTAGTCACTCCTTCTTTTTGTGTAACCCGCTGTACACAGCTTCTCTCATTCCTTCTCTTTTCCAGCCATCGCTTTCTCTCTTCTCAAACGTTGGAGAATTGATAAAGACTGGTCCTTGGCTGATGCAAAAAATTAGCTTTCTGTCTGGACAAAGGTCATCAGTCAGAAAGGAGCCATTTTCTGATGTTCCGATATTTGGAGCTGTCTCTGTACCTGAGGACAAAGCAGAGAGCAAGCAGGGTGTGTAAGAAAGATTTGAAGAAGTATAAAGCCCATAGACTGTAGCTTTGGTGAGAGAGTGGCAGAGCAATAATGTCTCAAGACTCATAAGCAAAAGACCCAGCTGGGGGCTTGGGTTCGATTCCCACCATGACAGGCAGTAGAATTTAAATTCTAATGATCAACAAAAGTAAACTTGGAATTGAAAGCTAGTCTTGGAAATAGTGACCTGATTGCTGTAAAACCCTGCCTGGTTCTCTGATGTCCTTCAGGGAAGGAGACTGCCATCCTTACCTGGTCTGACCGACATGGGACTCCAAACCCACAGCAATGAGGTTGACTCTTTATTGCCCTCTGAAATGACTTTGGTAAGCCAGTCAATTCAAGTGGCAATTCGGGATTGGCAGTAGATGTTGGCCTTGCCTGTGGTGCCCACGTCTGTGAGAGAATAAAGATAAAACAGTGCCCCAACAGATTTAACAAAATTGGGGGTAACAGAGATTCAGCAAGATACCTGTGACCAATTTCAGAAAATCACCAGGCCCTGATATGTGAGTGTGTGACAATGGGCAGACATGTTAGTGATGTTGCTGGAGGATTAAGTATTGATTAGAAAAACACCCCTACCCTGCTTCAAGATAGTGCCATTAAATCTTTCACATCCACTAGAGGGAATGACAGCGTCATTGTGCCATACAGCACAGAAACAGACCCTTGGGTCCAACCATCATCCGAAACTAAACTAGTCCCACCTGCCTGTGCTTGGCCTGTATCCCTGCATTTCTTATTTGCGTACTTGTCTAAATGTCTTCCAAATGTTGTAACTGTACTCACATCCACCACTTGCTCTGGAAGTTCAGTCCAGATATGAACCACTCTCTGTGTAAAAAAGATTGTCCCTCATGTCTTTCTCATCTCACCTTAAAGATATGCTCCCTAGTCTGAAATGCCCCGCCCCAGGAAAAAGACCTGCAGTTCACCTCATGCCCCTCATGATTTTGTAAACTCCTATAAGGTCACCCCTCAACCTCTGATGCTCCAGTGAGAAAATATCCCAGCCTATCCAGCATATCTCAAGCCCTCCATTCCCAGCAACATCCAGGTAAAACCCTTATGAACCCTCTCCAGCTTAATAATATCCTTCCTACAACAGAGCGACCAGCACTGGTCACAGCACTCTTGGTTTAGTATCTTATCTCAAAGGCAGCACTTCCAACAGTACAGCACTCTGTCAATGCCGTACTGGAATGCCAGTCTAATCTGTGGTCTCAAGAAATGATTGGACTGAAATAAGAGAAGTGTTCTCTCACTCAGCAGTGACGCTATACAAAGAATTCAGCCTTTGAATTGGAGAGAGGCTGATGGTTCTGTAGCGTGACCGTCAGCAATGTTTTGCTTTAGTTCTGGAGCTGCACTGTTGGCTTTCTGTAGTGACTGGCCTCCGCTCTGTGTAGATTGACCATTTGTGGGTATTTGCAGGCTGTCCAATGTGGGGTTACTTGCATCGAGGCTGGAAAGCTGCCCAGGTCATTTACTCAATGCAGTGTGAGAGGTTCACAAGTCTAATTGTATTTATGTGCTGTAACATTCCAGTTATTAAAAGGCAGTGCAATAATGCTGTGCTCGCACTTGCCCGATGGGGAGTGTCTATCTCCTTTCAGGGGGAGGGGGATCTTAATGTGGAAGAAAGCCCCAATGCATTTTACTGAGTTTGCAGAGACATCGTCAGGGTACATTTTCAGGTATACCATAGAATGCAAAGGGCTATTTGGGATTAAAACTCTGGTTTAATCCTGCCAGGCACTTTGGAAAGCTGTAGGGCTTCATATTCGCAGGTTGTCAGTTGAGAGAGTTCTCCTGGCGTAGCTTTGGTTGTTAAATGCGACACATGTAGAACTATTTGACCTTGAAGCCCTAAGGAATCAGTGTGATGAAGAGCTTACTTTGAGCTGGAGTGACAATCGTGAGGCAAATGAATCATATCAAGTGTGAGCATTAAGGGGCTGAAAATTATTCTTAATTAACCGCTGATCCTGTAAAGTTGCAGATGCTGGAAAACCCTGTGTCTTGAGAGAGAGAGAGAGAGAGAAAGAGGGAGAGAGCTGAGAACAGGCCCTGGAATATATTGTAGCCACAGTGTATTACTTTCTGTCAGTCTAGGAATCCTGAGCACAGAACGCTGGAAACAATATGGTTCTTATGCACTTGAGAAATTGAAATTGTTCATTTTAGTTCAGGTCCTGGGTGCTTAGGTAGGGAAGGATGCACCACGATAGTCAACACAAGATTAAATCAAACTGTCGAGATACCACTGTCATTGGCTCCTTTCTTTTTGAAGCCAGAGAAACGGAACATTTTAATTTCGAATCCTAAAGGAATAGAATCCCTACAGTATGGAAACAGGCCATTTGGCCCTACAAGCCCACACCAACTCTCCAAAAAGTATCCCACCAACACCCGTTCCCCTATTACTCTACATTTCCCCTGACTAATGCACCTAGCCTACACATGGGCAATTTAGCATCAGTAATTCACCTAATCTGCATATCTTTTGGATCGTGGGAGGAAACCAGAGCACCTGGTGGAAACCTACACAGACATGGGGAGAATGTGCAAACTCCACACAGACAGTCACCCGAGGCTGGAATCAAACCCAGGCCCCTGGTACCATGAAGCAACAGGCATAACCACTGAGCCACCATGGCAGGGCAGGACATACAGGCAAAGAAAATTACAGTGTATTTTCACCTTCCACTGAGCAACTCTGCTGGAACTTTAAATCCAGACTGATGCACTTGTTTATTTTCAAATAAACTGCCATACTTGACAGCAGAGATTAACAAATCACGAGAGAACAGAGGATGGTTGAACCCAATAAAAGTTTGGTCCAGCTTTGGTTTGTACAGATGAGAACAATCTTCTGCTTTGATTGGTGCTGTTTTTCTGGGACACAGGAAGGACTGGCTCAGTCCCTTAAGCCTCTACCCCCATTCAGTCAAATCATGGGGGAGCTATAGCCCAACTCCACCTCCCCACCTTGGACATATATCCCTTTCCATCCTTAGTCAACTTCAGATTTAACATGGACCATTGACCCATCATCATTTATAGTCAATGGAAGAAGTTTCAAACTTCTACTGGTCACATTGTGTATAATTGTTGTGTAGCTTTACTCTTGAAAGGTATTGGTCCAGTGTCTTTGATTACTCCTCTAATCCCAGATTCCCCATCTAGCAGAAATAATTTTACCTTATCTTACCCCTCTGTTCTGGCTTCATATCTGAAAAAAACTTCCATCAAACCACCCCTTAGCCATCAAAATTCCAGGAAACAAAAGCCTAATACGTACATTGTCTCCGTGTAACTTAACTCACGGAGTCAGGTAGCATTCTGGTAAATCTGAGCTACACTCCCTTCAAGGCTCAGTCGATCTTTCCCCTGCTGTTGTTAATTTTACTGACTTACATATTTTATTTTAAAAGGTGTGTTGTCAGAAAAGCTTGAAATGGGCTGTTGAAAGCTCCTGTTCCCCAGATTTGGGGGTAACGGTGTTGGACAGGGGTGAACAAAGTTTAAAAAATCACACAACACCAGGTTATAGTCCAATGGATTATATGAAAGCACTAGCTTTCGGAGCTCTGCTCCTTCATCAGGTCTTTGTTGACTCTGTTCCCCAGAATTGATTACTGGAAGGCAGCCCGTGGCTCAGTGGTTAGCACGGCTACCTCGCAGCACCAGGGACCCGTGTTCAATTCCACCCTCAGGTGACTGTGGGAAGTATGCACATTCTCCCTGTCAGCATGGGTATCCTCTGCAGAGCTCCAGTTTCCTCCCACAGTCCAAAGATGTGCAGGTTAGGTGGAATGGCCAAGGGAAATTTCCCATTCCATCTAGGGATACAAGCATTAGCCATGGGAAATGCAGAGTTACAGTGTTGGGATAGGTCTTGGTGGGCTGCTCTTCGGAGGGTCAGTATGGGCTGAAAGGCCTGCTTCCACATTGTAGGGATTCTGTGATTTCTTTCAGATGTATATATCTCCAACAGGGAACACATCCATGTAAGATCCAATCAGAAGACAGCTTCGGAGTGATTAGCCTTTTAAATCAAGAACTGATGAACCAACACCATGAAAGTTTACTGCTGACTGTCCGAGGGGCAGATTGTGGACTGTGCTGCTGACCCCAAGGCCGCAGTTTGACGGACATTCAGTTTGAACCACTTTCTGTTTTAGGGAGACTTAATAGGGATCCTAGTTTTGATTGTGATCAAATGGAGGAACAGAGATCCATTCACAAATGTCTCAGTTGTACATTTATAAACCCGCTTTGTCAAGCTTACCAACCATTTTAACACAATTTAACTCTTAGCCTTTCTTCGACACAGACTCAACTTTTATCAAGGAAGCACGTTGAAATGTTTTGCTACATTTAAGGAAAACTGTTGTTGAGAATATCCTTTTAATCTTACCTTTTGCATTTTAATAAATTTGCAGATCCTTACTTTAAATAACTTGAATGAGACAGTTAAAGCCAAACAGATATCCAGATGGACTGATACTAAATGAGACTAAAGATTTATAGAGAAGATTTAATTTGTAAGATAACCACATCCTGAACTACATTTCATGTGCTATCCCATTTTAGTCAAGATATTTCAGTCTTGAGCTTGTGTTCAGAGGCTCTTTGAGCCGAAATACTGAAAACGGACAGTTTGACAGCAGACAGCAATCACATTCAGACAAGAGAGGAATAATTAATCTAAAAGATTATACGATATTAATTCTTGTTCCTTCATTCAGGTGTACAGGAGAGATTATTGTCAAATGGGGAATAGCAAATGAGCATGCTGTGGTTAAAGATGAAATGTCAAAGAGGCAATTTCATTATTAATTTTTTTAATCAAGACGTTTATCACCCGACCCTCAAATCAGAAAAATATTGCCAGATTTAATTTCTGTGATTATTTATGACTGACTCTATCCTAACAAAGTTGAAATGCAAGCAATTTAGTTAATCTTGAGTAAATAATAAGATTTGGCGTTTTTAAAAGAAAAGCTGAAAAGGTAATTTCTAATTATTTCCTGTCTGATGCACATCCTTTACATTTTGTATAATTATATTGAAGTGACTTGTGGTAATCTGATATGCTTGTGTTTTGTTCTCACCTGGACCCTTGCTCCCCTCCTCACAGGCATGCAGAGACACCCCGCAGGTCCTGATATCCCCTCCTTCTATCCCCTGTCTCCAGGTGCTGTTGGACAGCTCACGCCCCCTCTCAACTGGTAAGCCTTTGTTTCCCTTTGAACTTTAGCAAGTCGGCTGCAAGACCCTTGTCTTTCTTTTTAAGCTCTGTCAAGACTTTGAAATTGAAACTTGCCTCAGAAGTGTCGTGAGACTTATTAATTGCTAAATTTGGGGAAAAGATTGCAGTGGGTTATCGACTCTGCAGTTTCACACGAGCACGAAGCAAATTAGTGTCAAAATGCATCCTGGGTAGTGCTGCAAGAGGCATTATTGTAGCCAGGAATGTCAAGATTGCAACAGGCGTATCAGGGCTCAACAATATCTATGTACGAGTTGATCTTGTGTTTGGCCCTCCATCTTCATTTGATGGTACCTGTGATGTTATGTACGCTTCAGTTTGTGACCTGGCCCCTTAATCATGGCTTTGGAAATGACTCCTGAGCATCCATTTTTGCTCAGTTTAAAACCATCAAGTCCCTACAGTGTGGAAGCAGGCCATTCATCCCATCAAGTCTACACTGCCCCTCTGAAGAGCACCCCACTCAGCCTCACCACCCCCCAAACTATCCCTGCAACCCTGTATCTCCCATGGCTAACCCACCCCCTGTACACATCCCTGGATACTATGGGCAATCCACCTGCACATCTTTGAACTGTGGGCAGAAGCCGGAGCATGCAGAGGAAAGCCACACATACACGGGGAGAATGAGCAAACTCTACACACACAGTCACCCGAGGCTGGAATTGAACCCGAGTCCCTGTGCTGTGAGGCAGCATCGCTAACCACTGAGACCGTGCCGTCCTACACTGCGGTTGCGTCCTGTCTGAAGTTCAATGTCAGTGGAGCCAAAAATATCTATCTGTTCACATTTTCAGAATTGGCATCGTTCTGTGGCCTTTCACTGGCCTGTAAGATGTGAAACTAAACTAAATTCAACATGAAGGCCCCCTACTTCTCAACCTCTTGCCCTTGCCTGATGCATGGTGACCCTCAGGTTAAACGCAGCATCAGCCATCTCTCTGTCTCTCTCCTCTCTGTGTCTCTAATGAGGCCCTTTTGTACTATAGGACTTAGTCTTTATCTAAATATAAAATATGAAAACACCACTTAAACCATATAAAGCTCTAGCTTATTCAACAATGTGACTGTTCGATGTCAAATTTTCATTGTTCAATGAAAGATTCCAATATTAAAGCAAGCACCATAAGCCAGACTCTTTTGGAGTACATTTTCCAGTCAAATATAGTCATGTGGATTGAAATCAGTGTGTGTGTTTGTGTGTTAGTTAGCAGGTTAAATAAAAAAAACCATTTTTACCGTGTTTCTTTGAGGTGTAAATCATTTATTTTTGCAGACTACAAAGTAGACGAAATAAAGGTAACGGAAGGGTTGAGGAAAATAATTGAATGTGGTTTAGCTAGGCTACCAATAAACTGAGCCATGACTGTACATGATCTTTACAATGCTAGAAGATCAGAGTCATAGAGGTCCACAGCACAGAAAAACACCCTTCAGCCCATCGGGACAGAACCATTCAAAAGCAACTGCCTAACTTCTAATCTCATATACCAGCACTGGGCCTGTAGCCATGTGTCACCATTACCACCACCACACCCCTCCCCCGCCCCCGGTCCCAAACAACCTGCACCCACCTATCACCTTCCCAGTTGCTTTCCTCTCCAAGCCCCATCCCCACCCTCCTATTTATCTCACAGCCCACCGCCTCCCATTCCTGATGAAGGGTTTATGGCTGAAACGTCAACTCTCCTGTTCCTCGGATGCTGCCTGACCTGTTGCGCTTTCCCAGTGCCACAATTTTCAACTCTGACTCTCCAGCATCTGCAGTTCTCACTTTCTCTTACTTAGATTACTTACAGTGTGGAAACAGGCCCTTCAGCCCAACAAGTCCACTCCGACCCGCCAATGCGCAACCCACCCATACCCCTACATCTACCCCTTTCACCTAACACTACGGGCAATTTAGCATGGCCAATTCACTTGACCTGCACATCTTTGGACTGTGGGAGGAAACCGGAGCACCCGGAGGAAACCCACGCAGACACGGGGAGAATGTGCAAACTCCACACAGTCAGTCAGTGAGGCGAGAATTGAACCCGGGTCTCTGGCGCTGTGAGGCAGCAGTGCTAACCACTGTGCCACTGTGCCGCCTCGTCCCTGTAGCCTTGTGTGCCTTGGAAATGCAAGTATACATCTAAATCCTTCTTAAATGGTATGAGGGTTTCTGTCTCTATCACTCTTACAGGCAGTGGGTTCCGCCACACTCTGGGAGAAGAAGATTTTCCTCACATCTCCTCTAAACCTCCTGCCCCTAACTTTAAACCTATGCCCCCTGGTCATTGATGCCCTCACCAAATTGGAACGGCCCCTTATAATTTTATACAGCGCAGTCATGTCCCCTTCAATCTCCTCTTCCCTAAGGAAAACAATCCCAGCCTGTGCAATCTCTCTTCACAACTAAAACCCCAGCCCAGGCAACTACCTGGTGAATTTCCTCTGCACCCTGCAATTTGCCATTTGGATGGTTAGTACCCAGTAGTTCCCCATGATAAAATGACATGTCTAGACAGTGACTGACTAACAAGAGTTTCATAGGTTTTGACAGGGTCATGCTGCTTCTCCGTGCACTACAAGAGAAGGGTGACATGTGGAGATAGTCTGAAGCCCAAGACAAAGTCCCGATCTTTACTCTGCAGTCAGGAATGGAGGTGGATTGTTGGAGTGACATTGATAGAGAGCAAGCTGCCTGTGTGTTGATGCACGTGGCATGGTATGGTACCCACTTTGGGTGCATCCTGTTGCAATTGGCCACTTAATTGCCACCATAATTCGAACTGATTCGGCCTGTGGTTTCCTTTCACAGTCCAAAGATGTGCAGGTTAGGTGAATTGGCCATGCTAAATTGTCCATAGTGCTCAGTCATGTGTAGGTAAGCTGCATTAGTCAGGGGTAAAGGTAGGGTAGGGGGAATGGGTCTGGATGGGTTACTCTTCAGAAGGTCGGTGTGGATTTGTTGGGCCGAAGGGCCTGTTTCTATACTGTAGGGATTCTACAATGATGATTCTATGATAACATTGTGTGAAACAAGTACATTTCAGAAACTGGAAAAAAATCCTAGCAAATTAGAATTTAAAAAAAACAGGCGATTAGAAGAAAAAAATACATTTCAGAAACTGGGTTGGAAACACGGACTATCACACATTCAACTGTTTAGATACTTCAATTGCTGTGAGCATCTAACTTAAAAAATTAATTAGAAAGTTTTATCTGATAGAAAGCACAATTATTGCAGTTTAATCCATTTTAACCAGAGAACAGCAAAACACCAATGTTACTTAGCTTTTAATTGATCAAAACAGCTTTTGCTGTTGCTCATCTCTCTCGTTTTAAATTGCAACAAATATGAACATAGCCAGTGTCGAGGAATTGGACTCAATATCTAAATGCAACCTTCAAAGTTTTGCTCAAAAGTAAGAGTTATATAAACATTTGTGTATTCTGACAAACAGGAAATTAGCAGGTGGCATAAAATTGCAGGCAAGTTGAACTGTTTAAATGAATGTATTCAAATTGAATTGATCCATTTCCCAGTCAGATGTAGAGAAAAGGGAAGAATCTGTGGGGACCAAACGATCAGTTCAATGCTCCATCGGCCCAGATAGATAATATGATGGCAACCCTGTTAACGCTTAACTCAGTGTGTTGTGCTTACATGAGGATCCTTCATACTCTTGTTCTCCCACCCCTTGGGTCAGAGAGTGTGACTTTCCCTTGTATCTGATACCCTGCCCTCACTTTCTAGTCAGTCTGCTTTCCTGCACTGCCGCTGTGCTAAAGGCCTTCAGGAGAGGGTTTGAATCTCATTCCACCAGCCCTATGGGTGACCAGCTCCCCATTTCCTTCGGAGCTCCCCTCACCCTCCCTACCAGCAACCCACCCTCCCCCAACCCCTTCACCACAGCCCCCACCTTGACTGAGAACCGGGATCCTGATGGACATGTGACTAGATGAGGAGCAATTTATGGGAAATATCTATTCCAAACATAACGTATCCAAGCTCCTGCTGCAGTAATAAGATACAAAAGGATCATTGGAGCCTGTGTTCAGAAGTGCTGGAGCTCCTCATGGTATTGTGAACCTCACCAATATGGGACAAACTGCGCATTCACTCAGCTCTGGGATGGGGAACGTTGTGATTCCCGAATAACTGCTGCGTGTGTGCATCCAACAGTTCCTGGGCTTCTTATGTGGAAAGTGTCACCTGGTTTTTCACTGCGAGAAGCGCACTTTCACTGTGTTTCTGGCGCTTGCTTATTTCCACAGTTGGCACTCAATCCTTGTAGCTGTGACTGTTTTTTTTAGCCTGTGGTAATCACACCTTTCTGCACAGTTTGACAGTTCTGAGAGGAAACAAACATCATACCCTTTAAATTGTCACTTGGCAGCACAGAACTCGAAACTTGCTGAAGCTTTCTGTCTTGCACTCATCAGGACAATTGCAAGAAAACCAACTTTCAACTGCTCACTACAATTCATGCTCTACAAGACAGCGTGCGGATTAATTGATGAGCCAATTGAGTACCCCAAGGCATTATTGTAGAGCTATAGAGTGTATATGTTTTAAGGCTGAGGTAGAGAGGTTGTTGACTAATGAGGGAAGTTATCCGAGTCAGAGGGGAATGTGGGGATGAGGCTGCAGTCAGATCAGCCGTGATCATATTAAATGGTGGAGCAGTCCCAAGAGGATGAATGGTCTACTCCTGCACCTAATTCATACATTTGTAAACATGTCTATAAACAGCAGGGAATTATTGGCTCCCGGATCTTGCTGGAATTCAAAAAAAGTGCAAGACTTTAACACTTTTTTTGCAGAGGATAGGTCCCTCTGTGTGAAAGGAAGGGAGATGAGCAATGAGTGTACTCAATTGACTATTTTGGGTTGATTCTTAGTGTAGCTATTAGCACGCTCAGAATTGTTCAGCAATTAGACACTCAACATTTTATAGTAGATTTGTTTTGGGTTTTGCAAATGCAGGCATTAATGTTCTGTTACAACCAGCCAGAAGGATATGCTGTTTGATCAGTCACAGAATGTCGCTCAGTTATGTGGTAGGCAGAATGTCTCTTTGCATTGATGGCAGTGTCCTGTTAATGAAATATATGCTCCTATCACCAATGCATAGTTGCACTATGGAAGGGATGTTATTCTGATGTTTTAGATACTGTGCCTTCCCAGGGTAGACCTCTCAGAATTGAAATTGGCAGCAATGTATTACAGCTTGTAATGCATTTAACATTCTTGCGTTTGTCCTGATGGGAGCAAGACAATAAGCTTTGGAGATGTGTCTGTTTAAATTCAAATGCTCTTTAAATTGTTGAGTCTTGGGAGTGCAGATGAGCAGAGAGATCTCAGGGTCCATGTACACAGGTCCCTGAAAGTTGCCACCCAGATTGACAGGGTTGTTAAGAAGGCATACAGTGTTTTGGCCTTTATTAATAGAGGGATTGAGTTCTGGAACCAGGAGGTTATGCTGCAGCTGTACAAAGCTCTGGTATGGCCACACTTGGAGTATTGTGTACAGTTCTGGTCACTGTATTATAAGAAGAATGTGGAAGCTTTGGAAAGGATGCAGAGGAGATTTACTAGGGTGTTGCCTGGTATGGAAGGAATTCTTACGAGGAAAGGCTGAGGGCCTTGAGGCTGTTCTCGTTAGAGAGAAGAAGGTTGAGAGGTGACTTAATAGAGACATACAAGATAATCAAAGGGTTAGATAGGGTGGACAGGGAGAGCCTTTTTCCAAGTATGGGGACGGTAAACACGAGGGGACAAAACCTTAAAGTGAGGGGAGATAGGTATAAGACAGATGGCAGAGGTAGTTTCTTTACTCAGAGAGTAGTAAGGGTATGGAATGCTTTGCCTGCAATGGTAGTAGATTTGCCAAGTTTAAGTGCATTTAAGTCGTCATTGGACAGGCACATGGACGTACATGGAATAGTGTAGGTGGGATGGGCTTAGTATGACAGGGCGGCGCAACATCGAGGGCCGAAGGGCCTGTACTGCGCTGTAATGTTCTATGTTCTAAAAGGAGCAGAAATCACCACTTCCTTCCCCTCAGTCTTTCTTTATCTTCCTCCATGCGACTAAAGTTACATTTAGATAACAAGAGCTTTATTTTCAAGATGGTCCCTCTGTAGTTTTAAAAAATGAAATATTACGCAAAGGGTAATTCTCGACTGTAATGTTAAAGTTTGCAACCTGGGATCTTGGGCCCCTCACATGGATCATGGCTGCTGACCTTTCATCTAATTTGACTGTCAGCAAAAGTGTAAACGTTCCTGAAACCTGGTGACCATCCTTTGATAGAGGCAAAGGTGTTTTGTACCAGAGTGCAGGTGCAGGAACATTTTAAAGCAACCAGCCCAAGAGGCTGTCAGACAGCAAAGAGTTAAGTATAGGATCTGTTACTCTTTTCTGGAATTTTCCCCTTATTAATGTTTGGCAAGGGGCAATGCCCATTAAGTATATTTTAGTACACAATGATAATTGTTTCCCTTTCAAGTATGATCCCACTGGCTAATTAACCCAGCTGGTCTTCCCAATAAAGCACGGCTGTTTTAAGGATCTTTGTACCCAAATGAAACTTGAGCTTCAGCCACATTCATTTGGTTCACATGATCCAGCTCCCTAGCCCAGAGCACACAGCTCCTTCTGGGTTTGTTGCAGGACTGCAGTAGTTCCTCCTTTTGATGAGGCTCCCGCATTAATAATGCACCGTCAGCCACAGGTTTCAAAGCATTGATATATGGAAAGCGTGCTCTCCTTGCTCCCAAAGATCTTTCCAGACCCAGCTCTTCCCTGGTCCTGGTCTGGCATTGGAGCTAACCTGACACTCAGCAGCTGCGACCTGCTCGGTACCAGGCACAGTGGCACGGATAAGGAGCACCGTTCAGATTGTAATTGCCTCGGCCAGCACCTCTCTCTCATCGGCCGTGCCAGGAGCAGCTCAGATTATTGTCAAGAAACATTAGCTTTCTGCATATATGTTGCAAATCAGCTGAGACACACGCTATGTCCCAAAGTTTTAACTAGATAAGGATTGACTCTGTTTCAGCATTGCAAAATAATTTCTTTTTTTTGACTATTTTCCAATTAAAGGCAGCTATATGATTAAAAACAGCATTAACAATTCATTGTTTGGATTCAGTATTGTTTGAAAGTGCTTTTGAAACACTGGTCCATATTTATGCAGAATAACCTCGATTATCCAGGCGGGCGGGGTGTATTTTGTTTGGATAACTGATTGTTCATATAACGTTTTTACGGGACCTTGAGATCTTGTTTGGATAATCTGAAATTTGGATAATTGATGCTGGATAACCAAGGGTGTTCTGTACACAGCCAGGGGGCTGATTAACTCAGTGTCTGGTTTGAAATACAGTGATGCTTGCAGGATAAGTTTAATTGCCAAGAGCAGCTGAGGTTCCCATGAAGGGCTCCCTTTCTCTACCTCTGCCCTTGCCTGAGATGGTGACCCTCAGATTAAACCACCAGCAGTCATCTCTCTCTAATGGGAGAGCAGCCCTCTGGTCTGTAAGACTGTCGCAATGTATGCACTATGGTTGTTACTCCATCCAGCCTTTGTTATTGCTGCTTTCTTCTGTCTGCTGTGCATTCAATCAAGCTCTATATGCCACATGACCGCAATGTAATGTGATTTTAGTGAGTTTGGTGCTTTTTTCCAATTTAATTTCTTCTCCTGTATCTCCACTCCCCAGGTTCTCTCATCCAATGGTCCATGGGAACCCGAATCCTCCTACCACTGGTATTCCACACCCAGCCATTGTGAACCACCAAATCAAGCAAGAACCCATTCACAACGAGATTGAGCACATGGACGTGTAGGTTGTCAAGTTGAAGAATTGCTGGGGAGTTTCTTGGGAAAAGCACTGGTTGTTCAAAATTTTAACACTCGGTTTAGCAGTTGTTTTTTAGACAGGTACATGGAGCTGAGCTAGGAATAAGTCAATGTCTAATTGGATGTTGGAAGAAGCTTGAGGGGCTGAATGGCCTCTTCTGTTGCAATGCTGTATAACATGTTAGGACGATGTCTAAATTCTGACTCTCCTTCCTTGATGAGGAGGGATGGGGGAGGAGGTGTCAGATTACAGAGAGAGCTTTAATTATTGCTTGAACTATGGGAATGATTGAAATTGGTTAGATGTACCTTCTCGTTTTTGTCTACAGAAAACCTCACCATGAAACAAGGAAGGAACAAGAGGCCAAAAAACCTCACATCAAGAAGCCTCTCAACGCCTTTATGTTGTACATGAAGGAGATGAGAGCAAATGTGGTGGCAGAGTGCACATTGAAAGAGAGTGCAGCTATCAATCAAATCCTCGGCAGGAGGGTGAGTAACTAATAGAGCGACAATCAAGCGCAGCATCTCCTGTATTTTGTGACCTGGAGTTGGATATTTATTAGATTTGTGGCCACACAGTGCTGGCTATTAAATGCTAAGTGAGCTGGGCAGGGCGTGTTTTCCATAGATACATCCATTTTACTCTCCCTTTTTTGATCTGCAGCCGTTCATCTTCCTGCATGAGTGCAAAGATAAGAACACATAGCAGTGCTGGCAAGTATTGGTTGACCATCCCTAATTGCCCCTGAACTGAATGGCTTGCTAGGCCATTTCAGAGAGCAGTTAAGTATTAACCACATTGCTGAGGTCTGTAATCGCAAGTGCACCAGACCATGTAAAGATGTCAGTTTTCCTTCCCAATAACCCGTCCTCTGTTACACTGTAAGACCCTGGGGCTGACCTTTTGTCAAACGCCATGAGCCTGACGTGATTTGAACACGCAACCTTCTGATCTGGAGTCAGATGCGTTACCATTCCACTACAAGCCCACAACTGACTGGGGCAGCATGGTGGCTCAGTGGTTCACACTGCTGCCTCATAGTGCCAGGGTCCCAGGTTCGATCCCAGCCTTGGGCGACTGTCTGTGTGGAGTTTGCACGTTCTCCCTGTGTCTGCATGTGTTTCCTCCCACAGTCCAAAGATGTGCAGGCCAAGTGAATTGGCCATGCTAAATTGCCTCTAGTGTTAGGTACATTAGTCAGAGGGTAATGGGTCTGGGTGGGTTACTCTTCGGAGGGTCAGTGTGGACTTGTTGGGCCGAAGGGTCTGTTTCCATACTGTAGGGAATCTAATCTAATCCAATAATTGATGATAGCTGTCATTGCCACCATTACTGAGACTCACTTTTTTATTCCAGTTGAATTCAGACTCCACCAGTGACCAATGAAGGTTTGGAAACAATGACCCCAGTATATTAGTTGGATCCATTAGATTATAGTTCAGTGATGTTACGACTACACCACCATTGCGTGGTCACAGTTTATTGGGAATGGCTCCATATTCTAGTGTAATTCATTTTTAATATATATTTTCTCTCCCCCAAGTTTGCCCCAGTTGTGTTCCTGGAGGTTTCAGTCCATAACCACCAACCCTGCTGCCTTGCTCCACAACTGCCTCACCCAGTCAAACAGCTTTTATCCACACCACCAGTACTTCAAAATTGGCAACCAAAGGTGTTCAAACACAATAATACAAAATAAGCAGGGGGGAGTTGGGGGGGGGTGGTGGGGGGGGGGGGGGGGGGGTAGGTGTCAGCCTAGTTGTATTGTCAATGGGCTGTTAACCTACAGGCCCAGGTAATATTCTTGGGGATCTGGGTTCAAATCCTGCCACAGCAGATGATAGAATTTTAATTCAATTTTTTTTAAAAGTCTGAATTTAAGAGTGTAATGATGACCATGAATCCATTATCCAGTGTCAGAAAATCCCATCTGGTTCACTAATGTTCTTGAGGGAAGGAAACTGGCCTACATGTGACCTAGTCTGGCCTACATGTGACTCCAGACCCACAGCAAGGTGGTTGACTCTGAACTGCCCTCTGGGCAATTAGGGGTGGAGAACAAACACTGGACTAGCCAGCGGTGCCTTGTCCCGTGAATGAATAAAACAAAACACTCGATCTTCTTTAATGATTCTGGGATGTCTTTTCTGAGTGACATACGGCTGACTTTAATTCCTGAAGACTCCTGGAAAATATGCGTCATGTCGGCAACAGCCTTCATCACTGTCTCTCTTTCGCTCTCTAAAGCATATCAGTGCTGGGCATATTTCCAGCGAGTCAGGATTGTGCTCGCTACTCTGTTAGGGAAGCCAACATTGATGGTGTAAAGGTAAACCACAGGAAATTGGCCATAGGTCATCAAAAGGTCCTGTGCTCACCCATTGACATTCCCACGAGAATAATCCCTGTCTTTCATTCCTCACACAAGTCACTAATGTCAGTTTTAAGAGATATCTGCCCCTACAGTTACCATTGCCTCTGGCTGTCCTTCTTTGTTCTGTCATTTGATACATAACGAGAAAAAGTGCCTCTCATGACCCCCCTTTTTAGGTTTGACAAGTTTTCACTGCAGGCTGTATCTGAAGGGTATGTATGAGCGACAGCCTCCTTTATTATAAAACGGATGAATGCAGAGGCAGAGAGAATTGAAAATGAATCAAAGGAGCTGTTGTCTGAGGAGCTAACAGTACATGCCGCAGTGACACGGTGGAACATCAAGTCGGCAATTCAGGTTCAGTGATTTATTTCCAGCAGATCTCCAGTTCCTGCCATTGGTCAACAAACACGTCCATTTTAGGAGTGCATTGTCTTCCTGACTCAACTGGATTACCTGATTGGCTGTTAGGTGTTTCTTCCCATTTGTGACATCTTCAGAATAAAGAAAAAGGACAGTTTCCAGGAAAATAATCTTTCAATCGACACTAGTGTCCACAAGTGTTTGCTGTGATATTTCCATTTGTCTGTCAGTGGGTAGGAACAGGAATTGGACACACTTGTTAGAAAGTGTACAGGTTGTGGATACAGTCTCATGTATGGAATAGGCTGCCAGAGGAAGTAGTGGAGGCTGGTACAATTACAACTTTTAAGAGGCATCTGGATGGGTGTATGAATAGGAAAGGTTTAGAGGGATATGGGCCAAATGCAGGCAAATGGGACTAGATTAATTTAGGGTATCATGGAGTTGGAGTGAAGGGTCTGTTTCCATGCTGTACATATCTATGACTGTATGGTGATTCATATTCCATTCCCATTTTCCCTCAATAGAAACAGAAATTGGGTTCATTTGCAGGTGAGGGGGCAGTGCAGACAGAATATTGAGCAAGAGTCAGTGTGTAGTGCTGGAAAAGCACAGCCAGTCAAGGCAGCATCCGAGGAGCAGGAGAATCGACATTTCGAACATAAGCCCTTCATCACGATTGATGCCTCATTCCTAATGTAGAGCTTATGCCCAAAACGTTGGCTGTCCCACTCCTCGGATGCTGCCTGACTGGCTGTGCTTTTCCAGCACCACACTCTTCGACTCTGATCTCCAGCATCTGCAGTCCTCACTTTCTCCTAGAGTATTGAGCAAGGTCAAGTTTACACTCCGCCTTATGTTTGAGCAGGATGCCTCGTGATGTGTTGCTAGGCTACGGGCCTGCAATTGTATCGGTTCCTTTCCGCCAACGAAATGATTCCTTTGCAGTGAACTGTGACAGGAGTAGGCCATTCAGCCCCTCGAGCCTGGATCGCCCTACTGTAGGATCGGACTCCAGTCCCCCTCCCCGTTAACCTGTGAATGTTTGAGTAATCTCCTCCTATCTCTTCTTGTTACAGTGGCACGCTTTGTCTCGCGAAGAGCAAGCGAAGTACTACGAGCTGGCACGCAAGGAGCGGCAACTCCACATGCAGCTCTACCCCGGCTGGTCTGCACGGGATAACTATGTAAGTTTCTAGTGTTTCTACCTGGGCACTTCCAGAGGCCTTTCATCCCTCTATGAGGGAGTTCGCAATCCGCATAGAAACAAATTTCCAGCTTGAAATAACTCAGCTTCGCAGGTACAGAGAGTGTTATCTTTATGAGCATCAGTTATGCCTTTATAAAGCACTCTCTCCTGTTTAAGCTCATTAAGCTTAAGCCAATAGGTGACATCACCGGACTATAAGTATGAGGTTCACACAACTCCGAGTCCCATGTGGCTTTTAAGTTTGTTTTTAATCTTCTTTATGACTTATTCAGCTCATTTGTCAATATTTTATGATGTGACTCTGCAGCTGTGAATCATTTGCAGCCGGTGCTTGTGTTACTTTGCAAAGTCTCGGAGTGACTACTCAAAGGAAATTGTTTCCAGCCTCTCCATTTGGCATCTGTGTCAGTGCTGAAGGACAAGTCTTGCTCAAGGAGCATCGTGTCCACTGGATAAGTGGCTACAAACCTATGAAGGACGAGAACTGGGTGTAATTTCCCCATGCGCTTGCTATCAGCACAATCAGTGGGATTGACGCGTGTTTGCAAATCAACAGCTAACGCCTCGCCAGATATCAGGGAGTGGCTGTCCCCTCAACATTCAGCTGGCACGCTGGTCCATTATTGATCAGTGGGGATGAAAATCCCAAATAAAGGGGGAGTATTGGCAATGCTGAAGCCAATAGAGAGAATGCGGGAAAAATTCAGCAGGTCTGGCAGCATTATGGGGGAGAGAAACTGAGTTACATTTCGTGTCTGGGATGATGGTTCTTCTGAGGAAGAGTTATACTGGGCTCAAAAAAATTAACTCTGTTGTTCTCTGTCCACGGATGCTGAGTTCCTCCAGCAATCACTGTGTTTGTTAGGGAAGAAAATCTATTGGGTTCGATTCCAGGTGGGATAACCACCCTTGCTGGTTTCGGGTGTTGGTACGGAGATTGTGCCAATTCTTTCACTGTCTTTTAAAAGTGGAGCAAATCCTTCCCTTTGCCCTATCACTTTTCTCCTTATCTTTCTTTCCTGAGGAATTTGACCATTTTTAATGACATCACACAAGACTTACTTGCCTTGGCTACGGGACTAATTATTTACAAAGATTTTGGCAGTTACATTTTTGCAAGTTGTTCAATCACAAGGTGAAAGTAAAAGACCCCCCCTATATTGGCATATACAATCACCAAAGATAGTGAAGAAGGCATTTGGTATGCTTTCCTTTATTGGTCAGATCATTGAGTATAGGAATTGGGAGGTTATATTGTGGCTGTACAGGATATTGGTTAGGCTACTTTTGGAATATTGCATACAGCTCTGGTCTCCTTCCTATGAGAGGGATGTTGTGAAACTTGAAAGGGTTCAGAAAAGACTTATAAGGATGATGCCAGGGTTGGACGGTTTGAGCCATAGGGGGAGGCTGAATAGATTGGGGCTGTTTTCCCTGGAGCTTCGGAGGCTGAGGGGTGACCTTATAGAGGTTTATAACATCATGAGGGGTATGGATAGGATAAATAGCAAAGTCTTTTCCCTGGAGTGGGGGAGTCCAGAACTAGAGGGCATAGGTTTAGGATGAGAGGGGAAAGGTATAAAAGTGACCTAAGGGGCAACCTTTTCATGCAGAGGGTGGTGTGTGTATGGAATGAGCTGCCAGAGGATGTGATGGAGACGGCAACATTTAAAAGGCATCTGGATGGGTAAATGAATAGGAAGGGTTTATAGGGATTTGGGCTGGGTGCTGGCAAATGGGACTAGATTAGGTTAGGATATCTAGTTGTCATGGACGAGTTTTCCGAAGGGTCTGTTTCCGTGCTGTACATCTCTATGACCATGACTCTATGAATCCCTCCCTCCCCTCAGTAAGCCATGAGCCATGAGGTTGGTTACAGACATTCAACGAGCTGTCCAACTGAGACTAACCAATTGGGGGTTGGCCGTGAATCCTTGCTGGGGTTCAACTACTCCTACCTCCATCTAACTGAGGGGTTTGGGAGCACTGAGAATCGTTACAGTGGAAGCTGAAGCCCCTGTTCATTTCTATCCAGATTGCTCTACATCCTGCCAATCTGTCACAAGTTGGATTTTGACTCCAGTTTAACTCAGGCAGATGCCACAAAACCACATTGTGCAGAATTAAACCCTGGGCATAAAGCAATGTTTGAAATCAAATCAAAATAAAGCCATTTGATTATGTCCTTGCAGAAGGTCAAAACCACGTTAAAGAAAATCCAGTATTAAATTTCAGGCAGAAGCATTCAAAAGGGGAGGTTAGCATTTTAAACAGGTAGAGTTCCAAGGACATTTCATCCTTTTCCCAGATTGAGTCACACCCACTATCTCATTGTGAAGTTGTGAATAGATGCTCTGTTAGAAAGCTATTGGACCTTGGCTCCCTATGTCTCCATGTCATTTGTTACAGTACCCACACTGTAATATGAGTCTTGTCACAAAGCACAGTAGACACTTGTCACACTGTTTTAGACTGAGGCTTGCTTTAATTGGTTCTGTTTTTCAGTGACTAGGACACGTCAACCAAAGTTAATTTGCATTTGCAATTTCTACATATGTAAGTGAACTGACAATAATTTAATTTTCACTTGTCTTCATCCAATTTCTCCTGAGCTTCTTTTTTTTGCTTTATTTTGATTGATCAGAGTCATCCAGTGCAAATGTAATATTAAACTTGTATGGAGCACTGGTTCCGCCTCAACTGGGGTATTACAGGGAGCTCAGGGCAAGAATGCTTTTCGGAAAGATGTGAAAGCATCAGAGAGAGTGCAGAAAAGTTTCACAATAACAGTTTCGGGGGTAAGGAACTTCCATGATGTGAAATTTAGGTTGTTTGCCTTGGAGGAGGAGAATTGATAGTAGTAGTTCTCAAAATCATAAGGAGTCTGGGTGGAGTAGAGAGGGAAAGGTATGTTCACATTGGTGGAAAGATTGAGAACAAGAGAGCACAGATTTAAGACAAAAGAAACAATGGAAAAATTAGGACAATTCTTCAGACAGCAAGTGGTTGGTGATCTGAAGGGTAGCATAATATTGATGGGGAGGCAGATTCCATTGAGCCATTCAAGAAAGAATCAGATTATTATCTAAAAAGGGAGAATGGGGAAGGCTGCTGAGAGACGCTTGGGGGTGAGGCAGGAGGTAAATTGTTCCTTCAGCAAATCAGCACAGCTACAATGACTTTCGGTGCTGTTGAGAGTGTGTTGCTGGAAAAGCACAACAGGTCAGGCAGCATGAGAGGAACAGGAAAATCGATGTTTCGGGCCGGAACCCTTCATCAGGAATGGAGGGCTTCAGCCCGAAACGTTGATTTTCCTGCTCCTCTGATGTTGCCTGTCCTGCTGTGCCTTTTGAGCAACACACTCTCAACTCTGATCGCCAGCATCTGCAGACCTCACTGTCTCCTCTTTCTGTGCTGTGCCCATCCTGTGAAGTGCTTCATTGACTGTGAAGCACTTTAAAAAGAACAATGGTTGCTAAAATCACTGTGTTAGTGCACATCTTTTTTTTCCATTTCCCTACACTGCATACCTGGACTCTGCCAATGAGGAACAAAGTTCCCATTGTTGTGTATTACGTACCTTGTGCATTGTATATCTTGTGTTGTGCATATTTTGTATCTATGTGATTGAAACAGTATTGATAATGACATTATTGATAAAAATTGGCATTTGGCAGTAGCACAAAGTTGGTGATAATGAATTGTGAATATTAATGATAATCAGAATGGAACGCTTGGCCATTTTGTACTGCCTGCCAAAACAGGTGTCACCCCCACTGTTTTTATTTTGTGGGATTGCATACAATTGTTGTTCCATTTATATACATAACTGATCTATAAAATATCTTGAATTTGTTTCAAATGTTGAAGGGAAAGAAGAAGAAGAGGAAACGTGAAAAGATGCAGGAGACCACCTCAGGTAAGAATTAAAATTATATTATTCCAAGATATTTTAACTTATTTCAGCAAAACTTTGTACTTTTGTGAGGGCTCAGTATCAAGACTGTCATTCATTGCAATCCTGCTGCGTTGAATTGATCTCCTTTCTATCTAATTGTTTGACAGTGGGAATGGGTTTTCTGAAACAACTGTTAGACCCCTCTCTTAGCCCCTTCCCGACTGCACTCTGCATTCCGAAATCAGACAGAGCAATCTTTGAGACTGTAGTGGGTTCATGGTGCAACTCTTAACAAAGCATATCTCTGACTGCTTCTTTTTGATGGAGAACCTTAGAGTGGAGTGTCCATCCATTCAGTATCTTCCTGAGCTGCAGCAGTGAGATGCCTCCCACACAGATCTTATTGGGCAGTTTCATGTGCTGTGTTCGTCCTCTGGGTCTCATGACTTCAATCATGCCATGCATCACCCTTGACCTTTCACCTCTGGAGCATGTCTCTCTCCGGAACAGACTTAGTTGAGTAACACTGCCTGTTTTTGAGGGAGTTTTGATGTCAGAGGTCATTGGGGTTGGGATAGTGATGACATGTGGGGATTTTGTTCTGTGTGAGTTTCCCTGCTGAGTTATATGGATGGTATCTAATGGGGTCATACTTTGAAACATCTACAGTGACTTGTTGAGAGTTTCAGCTGATTCAAGCAGAAGAACATAATGAATTGTCCTATTCATAATTGCATTCACACGACATTAGTTCTTTTGATCCTGTTTTGCCACAGAAATTATACAACAGCTTCACATATCATTGGAGCAGATTTTCACAGAGTTATGGAGCTTTAAAAATGACAGGCAGGAACAAGACAGAGACGTCGTGCTTCCACAAGTCTAGTCTGTTTTGCCAAAAGGGGAAAGAGATCTTATTTACCACGAGAAGGAGAAACTCAAACTCACCCAACCAATTTGAACCTGATGCTGAGTTCAAAGAAATCCCATTTTGACTGTTGCAAGTACATTTGATCACAAAGTGGAAATCAAAATTGATAGAGTTGGTGTAAATGCAATTAAAGAACAGTTAAAATCTCTATTACGGCCATGAGCTGAAGTTCTTGCATGCCCCTGCTCTTTAAACTTTTAAAAAAATTGTAATTGGCAGTGAGAGCTGAGAAAAATAAGCTGTTTGCAGACTGCTTTGATTGACTGGTGTAATTTGGAAAGAAAATAGCATCTGGTCTGCAACGTCAGGAGAACACTTTGTCGACACCACTCCTAGGGTGTTATCATTGCCAGTATGAATGCTTGGCTGAGTTTCAACTGCTGTATTTAGCTCAGCAGAGGGTTCTGAGTTCCCTAGGAGAAAGTGAGGACTGCAGATGCTGGGGATCAGAATCAAGAATATGTTGCTGGGAAAGCACAGCAGGTCAGGTAGCATCCGATGAGCAGGATCTTTCCTGATGAAGGGTTTATGCCCGAAATGTCGATTCTCCTGCTCCTCGGATGCTGCCTGACCTGTTGTGCTTTCCCAGCACCAGACTCTCGGTCCTGAGTTTCCGGCTTGGTTGAAAAGTTAAAGAAACTGTTGGCTGTCTTTGATGTAGGTCTGAACAGAGATTTGTTTTTGTAAGTAATTAACCACTCGAGATTTGAAAGCTTATAATGGGTTCTATGGATGGGAATCTTTTTCACTATTAAATATGTAAGGAATAAAAGCTGTGCTAGATTTTTGAAGGTTTGCTTTTTCTTCTCTCGAAATGACTCCTGAGTTTGGTGGCAGACACCGGCTTGGTGGCATGGAGCTTATGAGGGCACGTGGGGGTGGATGGGTGCATGAGTAGACATTGAGTTGGCATGGAGGGTATGAGGGTGCACCGAGTCAGGAAGCTTCTCAGTGTGAACTACCCACCTCAGTAGACAAAGGCTGACCTATTGTGTCTGTCCATTATTGGCTTCTGACCACATAGACGTGGTAGCCACAGAACAAATAGTATTCCCGGTGGTCGAATAACTCCCACAAGATGGCAGAATTCAGAAAGGCAAAGGAGTATCTCTTTCCCCTAGCTCCCCTACACTCCCAAATCCCAGCACTCTGTTCAAAGTTGCACTGAGTACTAAGGCGCACTCTGTTCTGAGTTAGCTCATCTCCCCTGGCACAGGAAAAGCAGTTTAAACTACTTTTTTTTAACTAACTTCATCTGCTTTCCAGTGGAGAACTTGCATATCTCTGCTCATGCCTAGACGAAAGTTGATAATGATAAACTTCAAGAGGACTTTGGCTTTTTAAATGGGCAGACTCTTGGCAGGTGCAATTTAATGCAGAGATGTGTGAAGTGAAACATTTTGGCAGGAAGATTGAGGAGAGGCGACATATTATAAAGAGTCGAATTTGATCAGACATGCTGGAATGGAGAAACGTGGCTGTGCATTTGGCCAAATCATTGGAGATGGCAGATTGAGAAAGCAGTTGAAAGTATATAGGAACAGCATAGGCTGGCATGTTGGCTCAGTGGTTAGCACTGCTGCCTCACAGCGCCAAGGACCCAGGTTCAGTTTCATCCTCAGGCGACTGTCTGTGTGGAGTTTGCACATTGAGCTTGTCCCCATGTGGGTTTTGTCCAGGTGCTCCTGTTTCCTCCTACAGTCCAAGTTGTTTAGGTTAGAAGGACTGGCCATGCTAAATTGTCCACAGTGTGCAGGCTAGGTGGGTTAGCTGCAGAAAATGCAGGGTTACAGG
The DNA here is from genome assembly GCF_047496795.1 of Chiloscyllium punctatum. Classification (NCBI taxonomy): domain Eukaryota; kingdom Metazoa; phylum Chordata; class Chondrichthyes; order Orectolobiformes; family Hemiscylliidae; genus Chiloscyllium; species Chiloscyllium punctatum. The sequence continues at coordinate 13,328,640 of NC_092752.1, read as the reverse complement.
GATGGGGTGGGATTTCCTTTTGGAGGGTTGATGGGCTGAATGGCCTGCTTCCACGCTGTGGGGATTCTATGATTCTACACGATCCTAGGCTTTATAAATAGAGGAATAAAGTCCAAAGCATGGAGGTGATGGTGTACCTCTGTAAAACTCTCTCTGGTTTGGCCTCAACTGGAGTTTTATGACCATTTGTGGGGACACCATACTACAGAAAAGATGTGTTTGTTCCATAGAATCCATACAGTGTGGAAACAGGCCATTTGATCCAACAAATTCACACTGACACTCTGAAGAGTATTCCACCTAGACTCATTCCCTACCCTTTCCCTGTAATACTACATTTCCCGTAGCTAACACACCAAATCTACACATCCCTGGATGCTGTGGGCAATTTAGCATGGCCAATTCATCCACCCTGCACATCTTTGGTCAATGGGAGGAAAGGAGAGCCGATATGGGGAGAATGTGCAAACTCCACAGAGACAATTGCCCAAGGGTGGAATTGAACACAGGTCCCTGAAGCTGTTCAAAGAACCAACCAAAGAATAGGAGGAGAAACTCTTTTAAGCAGCAAGTTCATTGATCAGGAATTCTTCTCTTGAGAGTGTGGTGGAGTTAGATTCAGTCAGAGTTTCCAAAAGAGAATTAGAGGGGCACCAGATGAGAAACAAAAGAGTCCTGGTCCTGCGAAACACTGAGAGAGTGGGACTAACTTGTGAAATATTTTGCATAATGACTGCACTCTACAAGGCAATTGCTGTGAGGATATTGCTCCTCATCAGTGAGCCCAGAACCAGGGGAACATTTCAAAATAACAGGTGCCCCCATTTAAGTTGAGGATTTTTGCTTTCCTCTGAGAGTCATGTGTGTTTGGAAATCTTGGAACAGAGAGCAGTGGAAGCTGCGTCATTGAATCTGATTCACAACTGAGTTATACGGAGTCTTCATCAACGAATGAAATGAGGAGGATGGGGATCAGGCAGAACAGCAGAGTTGAAGGCCGCATAATCAAATCTGCCATCATTTTACTGAATGGTACAGCGCAGTTTGATGGGCCGAATGGCCTTCATTTCCTAATTTTATGATCTTAACTGGGATGCTTTTGCGGAGAGTTGATCTAGACATGAAGGACTATAGGATCCTTACAATGCAGACAGAGGCCACTCAGTCCATCGAGCCTGCACTAACCCTCTGGAGAGCATCCCTCTGAGACACCCATGTGACCCTGCATTGCCCCCTATCCTGCACATCCCTGGATACAAAAGACAATTTAGCATGGCCAATCCACCTGACCTGCATATCTTTCAACTGTGGGAGGAAACCGGAGCACCCGGAGGAAACCCACGCGGACGCAGGGAGAATGCCCAAACCCCACACAGACAGTCACTCGAGGGTGGAATTGAGCCCTAGTCTCTGGTGCTCTGAGGCAGCAGTGCTAACCAACGAGTCACCATGCCACCCAATTGGCCCCTGTGCCGTAACATTTCTACAATTCTATTTAATTGTTATTTGGTCAGTCAGTACAAGTGCCCAGAGCCAAACAATAGCCTCTTCATTTGCCAAGTTTTAAATGAATAGTTGGCAACTAATCTGTAGAGGTAATCCTTGGTAACAAGTAGCAATGTTCTCTCCACAAGTGCAAAAGGGGTTTCTCCTGACACCCCATGGTTAGTTGCGTGGGGGCCTTGGCTTTTCTTGACCTTGTTTAGCAAGGAACACACTCACCGTCAAAACTCAAACCCTACCAATTGACAGATGGGGGCTTGTCACAAGGAACTTGTTGGTGATATCCATGTTTCCCATTCTGTGATCTAACGGGTGTCTGCCGGTAGCCTTGCTCAAGGAGGTCACTTCATACGGGAGCCAGAGGGAGAGGGGGAGCAGTGGTTGGACAGGTCATTACGGTGTGGGTGAGTGAGGCACACAACGAATGCTTACAACCACAGCCAGTTGGTTTTTGTCAGTGGCGAATGTGTGGGAGGAGGTGGTGACGTTTGCGTGGACAGGAAACCAGTGGAGGGCAGTGTGAGACTTGCTATTTGTGAAGTGAAACCATCTGATACATGAAGTGTCTCGATGGGCTTCGTAGTAAGTGATTCGGTAGGATGCTACCTGAATTAACATGGAGGAGGCTAACAGAACTCAATACACTCCAAAAGGCACATGGGATTTTAATTTTGGGATTTCATTCCTCTGGGTTTAGTGCAGTCACTGCACGGATGGACACAGTGGGAAGAACATTATTATACCTGTGACTAGATAACTATCAAGGTGCCTTTCCTGATAGTATCTTGTGGAGTGGAGACCTGTGTATCTCAGATTGGAAGGTGCTTGTTCCCATTATGTGAATTTGGCAGGACCGAGCATTTAACTTCTCTTTGCGAAGTTGCAGCTAATTGCTTCGAGCAGGCCTTTTGTTCTGAACGGTGCATTGCTTTTACTTTTAATCCTTTTTGCTTTTATTCCTGCTCCTAACCAGGACTGGAATTTTGTATCATGTTTGCACTGGGTCACAAACATCATTATAACCATAGCCAGCCATTCAACCTCAAGGTGCCATTGCAGCCTTAAAGTGAGATCGCTGCCTGAAAATCTTTGAACCTTGCAGCACAGAAGGAAGGCGTTCAACCCATTACGCCTCTTCAAGAGCCACCTGACTGCCCTGTGCTATCTCCATACATTTCCCTTTCAAATACTTATCCAGCTCCCTGTGGACGATTGAAGCTACTTCCAGTGTTGAATCAGGCAATTCAGTACAGATCACGATCACTCATTGTGTGAAAAACCCTCTCATTTCCACAAACCCAGACTCCCACCACCCCAACTTTTGCTGCTAGTTTTCTTGAAACATACGGATTTGATTATTTTAGTTTAATAACCATATTTTTACACATTTTCGTACTCTTTTATGACAATCCTGATCCTTCAGTTCTACATGATAGCATTCGCCATTTAAGAGCTAGAAAGATATATACACAATGTCATGGTGGGATTTGAGCTCGAGATGTTTTTGGCTAACTCATTCAGGCTAGATTATTGATCTTAGCAAGTTTTGAGAAGATTTGTAGCTCAGGTTGAGGTTCTGGATGTAGGTTTGCTCGCTGAGCTGGAAGGTTCATTTTCAGACGTTTCGTCACCATAACCAGGCAACATCTTCAGTAGGCCTCTGGAGTGCTATGGTGACGAAACATCTGAAAATGCACCTTCCAGCTCAGTGAATAAATCTACATCCAGTTACTTATCTGGTACAATAACCATTTAAACTCCTTTCGATCATACTAAGTGCCATCATAGACCGCCACTCGCTGACCTGTACTGCTTGTGGTTTTGGAGCAGGTTGAACTGGTGGTGACGATGTGAGTGGAAATGAATAAGGGATCAGGGATTCGAAAGCAACCCACCCCTTTCACAAGCATCTGTGATGGGAGTCACTGAACGAAAATCAGGACTGGAAGGTGTGTGACAGGAAACGCTAACTGAACAATGTTTTTGCTCAATTGTCAGCACCTATTAACCCTCTCACTAGCCTAGAAAGGAGCAGAGGAGAAACTAAAATTAGTTCCACAAGCTTTTCTAACCATCACCTACAATAAGATGGAAATCCAGCCTGAAAGCCTTCATTATGTAGGCGCTGAAACACAATTTATATACAAAATGCATTTTAAAAGCTGTATATATTGATACAAGAGTTCAGATTCATTTGCTTTCCATCTCTAATTTCTGTATTAGTGTTTATATTATTACATTATGGCACTTTATTTGCTCATTTATTTATGCAAGATAATCCCATCAAGTAGTTTTGGGCATAAGGTTTATCTTGGCAATATTGCAAGAAAGGCAATTTGATAAAAGACTGTAATAATAGCTATTGGTTAATTCCTATTCGCAAGGACAAGAACAGGCAAGTGGCCATTGCTACTTTAGGCCTTCACATTGGAGATAAACAGTGGGATTGTGCTCCGGGTCACTGTCCAAGAACCCAAAACGTATGACTAACGGTATCACAAGGAGCTTGGAAGCTCTGTATGGATAAAGAGGAGTTATGTCCTCATTGAAGAGGTCCTGAAGATCAGTCACAAAAGGCTAGAAATTCTAGCTGTGATGAGAATGGCCTGGGAGGAATTTACCATGGAGGACACTGTCATGATGCAGATTAAAAGATGAGCCAAGAACCCACCAGTAGCATTTCATTCTGCAACTCCCCCATGTTCATCCAGACATCAGCGCTTGCAGTAATTCCATGGCTGTGACAGACATATTGACATGAGTGTGGTGCTGGAAAAGCACAGCAGGTCAGGCAGCATCCGGCAAGCAGGGAAATCGACATTTCGGGCATAAGCCCTTCATCACCCGAAATGTCGATTCTCCTGCTCCTCGGGATGCTGCCTGACCTGCTGTGCTTTTCCAGCATCACACTCTCGACTCTGATCTCCAGCATCTGCAGTCCTCACTTTCTCCACAGATATATTGACAGAAAAGGCACAGCCGCTCACAAGTCTTGAGGCAAATATCTCACAAATGATGCTTTCATTCTGCAAATTTGAAGAACCAGCCATTGAGAACCCTCTCAGACTTTACAAGTTTCACCAACATTCCCAGGTAACACTTTCCAATGACAGGTGCTAAACTAGCTGGCCTATAGTTAACGTGTTTTTAGTCTCCTTGTCTTTTTGAATGAAGGTATTACATTGGCAGTTTTGAGTACGGAGTGAACTTCCAGAGAAAATGGCAGGTGTGGGTACGGTGACAATGTTTAAAAAACATTTGGATAAGTACATGAATTAGAAATGTTTGGAGGGATATGGGCCAGGCACAGGCAGGTGGGACTATTTAGTTTGGGATTATGGTCAGCATGGACTGGTTGGACCGAAGGGTCTGTTTCCGTGCTGTATGACCTTTCTAGCAGGTCATTGAAATTTGACCTCTTGACAATCCCTGGGATTGCTCTGCTTTGGTGACCTTCCAGGAAGTGCTGAGGTTGGAAATTCCCTTCCCAACCCCCTTTACTTCTCTTTTTAAGATACTTATTGATACCTACTTCTCAGGCCAAGCTCTTGGTCAGCTTTTGTGTTTCTGTGTTAAAAGAATGCTATCCTATAACACGCCATGAAGTGTTTACTATGGTAAAGGTGCTATATAAATGCTGCTTGTTTCTGTTGGATGATAGCAAAGAAACGATCTAGCAACATGGCCATCTTTAGCACAGAACTTCTGAAAACATTTCAGTTACTGGCTGTTTTTAAAGGTCAGTTATTTTTATAGAGACATTGGATACATCATAATGTCAGGAGCAATGACGTGATCATTCATTTGGTGTTTTTTTGGCTGAGGAAGAGGTGTTGACTAAGCCACGAACTCTCTTAGTCCTCTTTGGTGGTTGATCTTTTACGTCCAGCTAAGCAAGCAGACAGGGTCTTGGTTTGAGGTGTCATCAAAAAGTTGACGATGCCAACAATTCAGGATTGCATTGAAGATTAAACAAGGGCAAATAAATTCAGGAGGTCAGATCTGAAACAATAACAGGGACCTAATTTCTACAGATTGCCTCTTCCTTAATTCTCCTTTAAACTGAGCTTAGCTTCTTTAAGCTTCAAATAAACCTTTCGGGGCTTTAACCAAACAATTCTGTTCTGGAATAGCAAAACTAAACTCCTTCCACTGAGAGGATGCATTATTAACAGTTCTAAACTGTCTCTCTTCTTTAGATATTAAGCTTCAGACAAGACTTCTGAAAAACTGCCAAACCAAACCCAAACAGCCTTTCTCAAGTGATAGGTGTTTCTCCCAATGAAAAGAAACAGAAAGTCTCTCCCTGAACTTCTAAACTGAAAACCTTTTACTTTGTTCACTCACAAACTCCAGTGTAAGCAAATCCCATTGGCCTCTTAAGTGTTATCTCTTTCATACTTTTTAAAAAAAAATCAATCACCATGGCTACAGGAATATTTACAAGTTAATCATTTAACCAAAATGCATATGTCACTACCTGAATTCCAAACTCTAAAATAAATGGCATTAAAATATATATAACTCGCAATCACTACCATCACAAGATCGACTCCATAAGGATTGTATGGTGATCAGTGCTACTTATACTGTCATGGACTGGGTTGTGAGAATGAGGTCAAGTAGGTCAAGTGTGGGCGGCACGGTGGCACAGTGGTTAGCACTGTTGCCTCACAGCGCCAGAGATCCGGGTTCAATTCCCGCCTCAGGCGACTAACTGTGTGGAGTTTGCACGTTCTCCCCGTGTCTGCGTGGGTTTCCTCCGGGTGCTCCGGTTTCCTCCCACAATCCAAAGATGTGCAGGTCAGGTGAATTGGCCATGCTAAATTGCCCGTAGTGTTAGGTAAGGGGTAAATGTAGGGGTATGGGTGGGTTGTGCTTCGGTGGGTCGGTGTGGACTTGTTGGGCCGAAGGGCCTGTTTCCACACTGTAAGTAATCTAATCTAATCTAATCTAAAGGTGGCACTGGTTCCCTCACGACCTGCTGCACCCAGGTTAGCAGCAGTATCCCTCAGAGCTCGACCAGCTCCATCATTAGTGGTGCTGCTGAACCCGTTTTGGTAATGGACATTGAAGTGCCACACCCAGAATACACTCTGCGTCCTTGCCACCCTCAACACTCCACCAAAAGGTATTCAGCATGAAGGTGCTTTGATTCAATAGCTGAGTGAGGGGGAAGAGACGGGAGGTTGTGGACGTTACTCAACGGACCGTTTCCTTCCCCATGTTTGACCTGGTGTCCTGACTCCTCCTGGGGTCCAGTATCTATGTTGAGGGCTCCCATGGCTACTCCTGCCAGACTGTGCCATCACCTCTGCTGCCTTGGTGATAATGTTGTCTGGGACATTGTGTCTAAAGTACAATTCTATCTGACCTGTGCTGTGAGACAGCTCTCCCCATTTTGGCATTCAACCCCAGTAGTTTTGGGGTTTCTAGTTTTGGGGCGACATGGTGGCTCAGTGGTTAGCACTGCTGCCTCACAGCACCAGGGACCCAGGTTTGATTCCAACCTTGGGTGACTGTCTGTGTGGAGTTTGCACATTCTCCCCATGTCTGCGTGGGTTTCCTCCGGGTGTTCCAGTTTCTTCCCACAATCCAAAGATGTGTAGGTCAGGTGGATTGGCCATGTTAAATTGTCCATAGTATTCAGGGTTGTGTATGTTAGGTGCATTAGTCAGGGGTAAATATAGGATAACAGGGTAGGGGAATGGGTATGGGTGGGTTACTTTTTGGAGGGTCGGTGTGGACTTGTTGGGCCGAAGGGCCTGTTTCCACACTGCAGGAATTCCACAGTAGTAACGGAGGACTTTACAGAGTCGGCAGGGATGAGAATGTGACTGTCGTTTCTGGTACCTAGATTGATACCAGGTACTCCATTGATTTCATTCCATTTGAGTCTTTTTAGCAGTCTAATATGATTGAATGGTGTGCTGGACTATTTCAGACGACAGTTAAAACTCATGACAGTGAGCATATTGCTGTGTGTCTGGAGTCACACGGCGGGGGGGGAACAGATCTGGTCGAGATGGCAGATTTATTTCCGTAAAGAGCATACGTGATCTACTTGAACAATTGGCAATAGTTATTCTTAGAATTCGAGTTTGTGAAAAAGGCAGAATCGACCCTCTACCCCAGTGAGATTTGAACCCAGGTCCCTAAAGTATAAGCTGGGTCTCTGGATGAGTAGCTGAATATCAATGCCACTGTGGTATCACCCGAACCTTATTGAGAACATCTGAGGAAGCTCTGTTTCTAGCGAGGTGTTATTTCTTCATGCTTGCTATTTTAAAACTATGCAGCCACCTGCTCACAAACCTGCCCCCCCCCCACCACCTCCCCCCCCCACCTTTGCACAGCGCCGAAGTATCTGGAAGCAATGATTGGTTGCCTCTCCCCAATGTTTGATGAGAATCGGACAAAAGTGAGTCAAGCGAAACATTTCTCAGAAAACCCTCTGCCCTGCCTTCAGTTCGACCACAGCTGGTGTGTTCCTGGTACAGAACACCCAACAACTTCAAAAGCCAGCGGATGTCACAATACCTGGGCCAAGTACGTTTGGGTGATGCACACACCGGGCACATTTCCCGGTGAGGATTTGGACAGGCGGTCACCGTAACCTTGACAAAACTGGGAAATTTCCCGGGTCATCCCACCTCTCGTTCTGAAGCTTGTGCCGGGGGGGGGGGGGGGGGGGGGGGGGGGGGGGGGTGGGGAGGTCTCAGTGAAAGGTGCTCCACGTCAAAAAGGAACCACTTCCGTCCCTCCTGCCCCCATTTGTTTCTCTTTGTTCGTCCCTCCCCAGCATCACCCTGTTTGCCTGATCCTGCATGAACGGCTGGTGAGAGCATTAATGGAGGTGCACAGGGTGAAAGCTCTTTGTACTGATGTGTTTGCTGCTTTGCTCAGCCAGTCCCACTCCTGAGACACATGCAGTCCCTTTGATGTGCAGATCACTGAGAGACAGACTCTTGGTTTCAAGATAAATAAAATGGTCCTTTGAAGGATAGCGGGTAATTTATTTTTAGACTTGAAGCAGACATTACGGGCTGGAAGATATAGCCAGGGCATGTTTTATTGGACCAGGACTTGGCACTGTGCCAGCAGCATTTATGCAAGCACAGAGGCTAGTTTGAATATTGAGCATTAAACTTTATTCACATCTTCAGCCTGTCACATCCCCACAGTCTCTTTCCTGGGGAGGTTCAAGGGGATTCTTGTGAGCAATCAGGGCGAACTTATCAAAACATATAAGATTCTTCGGGGACTTGACAGGGTAAGTTTGGAAAGGATGTTTTCCCTCATGGGAGAGTCAAGATCCAGAGGGCATCATCTCACAATGAGGGGTCACACATTTAAGACATTGATGATGAGGTATTTGTTCTCTGAATCAGTGGAATTCTTTTCCACAGATTTTTACTCATACAGTCACGGAAGTGTATGGCATGGAAACAGACCCTTTGGTCCAATTCGTCCATGCCGACCAGATATCCTAGTCTCATTTGCCAGCACTTGGCCCACATCCTTCGAAACCCTTCTCATCCATGTCCCCATCCAAATACCTTTTAAATGTTGCAATTGTACCAGCCTCCACCACTTCCTCTGGCAGCTCATTCCATACACGCACCACCCTCTGCGTGAAAAAGCTGCCCCTTAGGTCCCTTTTATATCTTTCCCCTCTCACCCTAAACCTATGCCCTCTAGTTCTGGACTCCCCCACCCCAGGGAAAAGACATTGTCTCTTTACCCTATCCATGTCCCTTATGATTTTGTAAACCTCTATAAGGTCACCCCTCAGCCTCCAACGGCTCCAGGGAAAACAGCCCCAACCTATTCCCTATAGCTCAAACCCTCCAACCCTGCAACATCCTTGTAAATCTTTTTTGAACCCTTTCAAGTTTCACAGCATCCTCCAATAGGAAAGAGACCAGAATTGCATTCAATATTCCAAAAGTGACCTAATCAATGTCCTGTACAGGTACAAGATGACCTGCCAACCCCTATATTCAATACACTGACCAATAAAGGAAAGCATACCAAGTGCCTTTTTCACTATCCTAGCTACCTGCGACTCCACTTTCAAGTTAACCTGCACTCCAAGGTCTCTTTGTTCAGCAACACTCCCCAGGACCTTGCCATTAAGTGTATACGTCCTTCCCTGATTTGCCTTTCCAAAATGCTGCACCTCAGATTTATCGAAACTAAATTCCATCTGCCACTCCTCGGCCCATTGGTTGATCTGATCAAGATCCTGTTGTAGTCTGAGGTAACCTTCTTCGCTGTCCACTACACCTCCAATTTTGGTGTTATCTGCAAACTTACTAACCATACTTCTCATGTTCATATCAAATAATTTATATAAATGATGAAAAGCAGTGGATCCAACACCAATTCTTATGGCACACCACTGGTCACACGCTTCCAGTCTGAAAAGCACCACACACTCTGTCCTCTACCTTCGAGCCAGTTCTGTATCCAAATGGCTAGTTCTCCCTGTATTCCATGAAATCTAACCTTACTAACCAGTCTCCCATGAGGAACCTTGTTGAACGCCTAACTGAAATCCATATAGTTCACGTCTACTGCTCTACCCTCATCAATCCTCTTTGTTACTTCTTCAAAAAACTCACTCAATTCAATGAGACATGATTTCCCACCCACAAAGCCATGATGACAATCCATAATCAGTCTTTGCCTTTCCAAATACAGAACAATCTCATTTGTCCGAACGAGACGGGCAGGGAATAATTTGTTCAGATCACTGATTGTTTGGATAACTGATTGTTTGGATAATGGATAACATTTTTAAGGGACTTTGAGATCTTGTTTGGATAATCCAAAATACGGATAATTAACGTTTGGATAACTGAGATTGGTCTGTACACATAAATCTCATCCCTCAGGATTCCCTCCAACAACATGCCTACCACCAATGTCAGGCTCACCGGTTTATAGTTCCCTGGCTTTTCCTTACCACCTTACTACCAACCTCCAGTCTTCCAGCACCTCACCCATGGCCATCAGTGATACAAATATCTCTGCAAGGGGCCCAGCAATCACTTCCCTACCTTCCCACAGAGTTCTTGGGTACACCTGATCATATCCCGGTGATTTATCCACCTTTATGCATTTTAAGCCATCCAGCACCTCGTCCTCTGTAAAATGGACACTTTTTAAGATGTCGCTATTTATTTCTCCTTGTTCTATATCTTCTACTTCCTTCTTCACAGTAAACACTGCTGAAAAATACTTGTTTATTGTTTTTCCCCATCTCCTGTGGCTCTGCACACAGGCAACCTTACCGATCTTTAAGGGGCCCTATTCTCTCCATAGGTACCCTTTTGTCCTTAATGTATGTATAAAACACCTTTGGATACTCCTTAACCCTATTTGCCAAAGCTATCTCAGGTCCCCTTGTTGCTCTCCTGATTTTCCTCTTAAGTATACTCCTACTGCCATCATACTCTTCACAGGATTCACTTGCTCTATGGTGTCTGTACCTGACATGTGGTTCCTTCTTTTTCTTAAAAACCACACAACACCAGGTTTTTAACTTTGTACACCCCAGTCCAACACTGGCATCTCCAAATCGTGACTTCTTTTCCTTGACCAACACCTCAATTTCACTAGTCATCCAGAATCCCTACAGCTACCAGCCTTGCCCTGTCAGGGAATGAAGGGTTATGGGGATAAAGCAGGAATTGAGAATGATTAGATCAGCCATAACCTCACTGAATGGCGGTACAGACTCAATGGACCAGATGGCCTCCAGCTGCTCCTGTCTTCCCAGAGTACAAGGGAGTTCAGACAGAGGTAATGACACTGGGAGTGGGGCTGGGGCAGTGTTAATGTCACTGGGTTAGTAATCCAGACATTCCTGGTAAAGTGCTGTAGGGATGCAGGAGACTGACGGGTAATTAAATTCAGTGGATAAATGTGGAATGGAAAACCAGCCTCAGTAGTGGTGGTGACTATGAAACAATCTTTGGTTGCCGTGAAATGTCCTTTCAGGAGGGAAATCTACTATCCTTACCTGATTTGGCCGACACAAGCCCCACAGCAACGTGACTGACTCTATAAGTGATCCTCTGAAACAGCCTGCTAGGCTACCCTCTCCCAGCGCAATGAGGAATGGGCATCTCCTGAAAGAATAAAAAAACATGGAGAGGAGTGACCTTTATACATCTCCCGGGGAAGGGTCGTTGGACTCGAAATGTTTACTCTCGAGAGATACTGCCAAACCTGCTGAGTTTCTCCAGCAATTTTTGTTTCTGTATCTTTCAGATCTCCACAGTTTTTGTTTTATTACATCCGCATTGGTTTAATTTGTTTTAAAAAGCTTTTGTGTTTGCCGGCGACTGTTGGAAGCACCTCAAAACCTGCTCACGAACAGGTTTCTCCAACATCTTCTCTAGCATCTTTAAGATGGCCACCACCCATTATAACATGACATTGATAATTAAAATGCCCCCGAATTTAGCAGAGGGATCAGTAAAGGGAAACAGTATCAACTGCTGAACTGGTGCAATTTCAACAGGTTTCATTTCACGAAAAATGGGGTGCATTTTGCACCTCTAAAAATAGTATTCTGTGCAGTCAGTAGACAGACAGCAACCATCCACCAAATGAATGTCTCCCGCATTCCTTTCTTGACCCACATATCAATTACTTAATTCTCTGTCAATGCAGAAGAATTGGTTCAATGTTCAAATTATACTTCAACACCAATTAAGCAACATGGTGGCCTGTCCGGTACACCGCATGCCCTTTGATGCCTGATTTGCTATATCCTGTGACTCTATTCCAAAACTTCCGTCTCTTCCTACATTCTCCCCACCTATTAAGAAATCCTTGAAACCTAACTCTGAGTGACTGTGTTTGGTTGCACTGAGAACATAAGAACTAGGAGCAGGAGTAGGCCATCTGGCCTTTAGAGCCTGCTCCACCATTCAACAAGATCATGGCTGATCTTTTCATGGACTCAGCTCCACTTACCCGCCTGACATTTTACTGGATGAAAAGCACCAAATAAATTCACTACATACAGGTTGGACCTATATCTGTTGGACTTGAATCAAAGGTGATTTCATTGAGATGTACAAGTTCCAGAGGGAACTTGGCAGGGTGGGCACTGAAAGGATTTTTTTCTCTTGTGCAAAACCTACGGGTACACTGTTTAATCAGAAGGGTTCTCCAAAATTAATATGAAGGTGAAGAAAAATGTTTCTTTTAGAAGATCATGACTGTGGAAATCTCTTCCCCAGATGGCAGTAGAAAGCTGGGTCATTTAATACTCTAAGACTGAGACCAAAAGACCTTTCACCAGCAGAGTCATATAAAGTTTATTGGGTAAATGCCAGTGTGGGAATTGACACCACAGTCGGATCAGTCATAATTTTATCAAATGGCAGAACAGGCTTGAGGGGCAGAATGGCCTAACTCTGCTCTAGTATTTTCAATCTCTTAGATGTCTTATATGATTTCCTTGTTGACTTTTTGTCTTGGGTATATTTATAAATCGAAGAATAACTTGCATTTACATAGCAACATTCACACCCTCAGGGTGTCCCTAGATGCTTTACAGTCATTGGTATCCTGTTAAAGCATAGCCTCTATTGTATTGTCAGAAAGCAACCATTTGCACACAGCAAGCTCCTACAGATTAAAATGAGAGTGCACTTAGATAATTTGTTTTATTTATATTGTTTGAGGGATAAATGTTACATTGTTTGAGAGATAAATGTTGGACAACATTCTTCAAGAATTGCCTGTTTTTTGGAATCTTAGAATTGTTACACTGCAGCAGAAGGCTGTTCAGTCTATCATGCCAGCTCTGGTTCTATCGCCCGTGGCAACCTCCTGCCTTTACACCATTTCTATCAAACAATTAGCCTTGAATACCTGGGAGAGTGCCCAATGCTCTTTTATGCCCACCTGACAGGGCTGGTGACCTCAGGGTTCAATATTTCAAGGAAATTGTGTTATCATTTGTTAGGCATTTGTTTTAACTGGGCTATAATGTGGCCCTACCATTCCAGTGGTTTAGTACCTTGTTGCACTGGATAAGATACTGTCATTCACTATCCATATTGTTTGCAACACACACACACACACACACACACACACTCACTCCACTATCCCCCCACTGAAGCCTTCCACCATCTCCCTCTTTCTCCCTCATTACAAAGCCGTCCCCTGTATCATCGTGCTTTCATACAGTTTAAGATATATAACTGCCTCTCCACCTCAACCCCTATTTTATTGCATTTCTCCGGAGCCTCTGCATTGTGACTTTTAACAATTGTAAAACAGATTGCCCAAGCCTTTCATTTCTCAGTCTTCCCAGACCGGAGCAAGGATTGGCAAGAGGATTCAAAACAGCCAGACACTCAAATTGTCAACCATTGTGGTGTTTTTGTTTTGGTTTTGTTAAGATTGTAAACTGAGCATGTAGGTGTCAATCAAATGCTATTTTCTCAAAACATTGCTGTTCTTCTGACATGTCTAATAGCTGGCACACTGCTGTCTTCCTACTGTGGCAAATGTATGCAGATCCCAGTAGCTGCAGTGGATTGGGGATTAGTGGAATTAGCTCCCTGGAGCAGTAAGCAACTCGCCTCCCGTATTAGCATGGGGCAATATCTTTGTTTCTTTATTCATGCCCCATGCAGACCATAGCGTCGAGTTCAGTAATATAGATGTCTCCTCCTACTTGGCAGTCTCACTGGAATCCCTATTTATTTTTCTCTTTTCTGAATCAATTCATTCCCTTAAACGAAGCACCAAGCATTTTAGTGATTAAAAAAAAAACACCCCAATAAATTGACAATAATTATGCTCTTGATAATATGTCAGGGAAGTGTGCTAAATGCACAAAGATTTATTTGTCTTTTGCCATTGTGTATATTTTACATTCAAGCTTGCAAGGTGGTTCAATGGAAACCAGCAGCATTCAATTACAAAATACATTGTGCCTGCTGTTAATGATGTGTCAGTGAGATACTGGGCTGGGTTGGAGGGGGTGGTATGTGGGCAGGAGAAGGGAAAATGAGTATTTTGCTCTTGCAGCACTGCAGCTCATGTGCAGGTAAAATGAGAACTGGAAAGTTGCTAAAGTATCTGCTAAAGTGAGACAGCAGCGCATATGTGTGTTTACAGTTAGATCAGGCAACTGATAAAGTCATCTAGACTCACAGTCCAACGACCACAACCTCCATCGCTCCTGAGTTTGTAAACGTTACCCGCTGTGGTAGCTGTGCTGCTGAGAAGCGCTGAACAGACCCCGAACCTCTGTTTTCGCAGAATGCAGGCAGCTCTGAATTGATAACACAACGATCAAAACTTCTGTCTGTTTGTGTCTGTTGTTTTGGGAAGCTGCGAGCACACATTTGAAGATTTTTGTTTGTAAAACCTGCCTTTCAATAAGCCCACTGCCTCTCCACTTGTTGGGTACAGCAGCAATGAATAAGTAAATGATTTGTGAGGTTATTAAGGACGTCTTGCCATCTCTGAGTTTTGTTCTGAAGCTGAAGTTCTTTAGTGTTTTGTATATAAGACAAGGTTTCAGGCTACTTTATAACAAATTTTAAAGAAATTTTAATTTTCTCAGTTGTTGTTTAACATACTTTTGTGCTGCTGGATGCTTCTAATTGCAATCAAGATAAAAACAATGAACTTCAGCACCTAGAGATATTCTTGTGTTTAAAAATCCAGACCCAATAGATTCTTGTGAAGAATGATGCTTTGATTTGATTTGCTTGCATGAGTTAAGTTTAACAAAGTTTGCTCTTTTACCTTTAATTTTACATTTAGATGCAAGAGTTAATATTTTAATTTTGGAATGGATGAAATCCAGATTAAAATCACTCTTTTATATTAATGCTTGTCAGTCTCAGAAAGAAGCTGCTGTTTAGTGCCTGTTGTTACGGATCACAACAGCAAGAAGATTTTTTGCTGCTTAAATGTGGAATCAGACAAAAAAAAAATTGACATTGTCAAAATAGGGAGGTACCAGGAGGGAACGAATATGAAGGTTTAGTCACTAAGGTAAGTTTTAAAGACAGATTTAAAGGAGACGGAGGTTTTAGGGAACGGGGAAGGAATCCCAAAACTTTGCAAGATGAGCTGAAATTACAGCCACAAACCATGGTATGTTGTGAATTGGGGAAAAACATTAGCATTGGTGGAAGTACAGATATCTCAAAGGGATTTCGGATCGAAGGAAGATGGGGGAGTTCTAAACAGATGTGGGATCTGGTCACATCAAACTTGGTGCATACAATGTACAGAGCCAAGAAAGAGGATTATTTGAGGTTGTTAGCAAGAAATCAAATGATAAACATGGACACAATGCAAAAACGTAGTGTTACACTGTCTCCTCAGGACCCATATTTTCAATAGACAATTACTCTCTAACATTGAACTGACCTTGGAATGTCAACGATTGTTACAACCAGGAAAGAAGGGATGGTGAACGGCTCCTGCCTTTTCCCACTGCTCATTTAACTGAACAGGTCTTGGAAAGAAAGGATATGTTTGATCATTTAGCACGTGCAAACTGTTTGAATGAAGTTACTATAAGTGACATAAATAGACAGCTTATCTTGAGATTTTCAAAAAGAGGGTAGTATTTATTGTACTTAAACCAATCTAAGATAATAAAAATGGTCCAACTTTCACACATATATTCTCAGGTTCACACATTCAGAAATAGATTACAAAGTGGGAGGATAGATTATGGGATAATTTTAACATACAGTGAAGATTAAAGTGATATAGTTCTTGTTGGTTGATGATTTGGGTGAGTCCAAACTGGCTACAGGACTTCCTCTATTCAACACAAAGGCAGTTGGAAGATTGAGAAGATGATTTGTCTATTCTTCTGGAGTAGGACTGAGTTCCTTATGCAGCATGTGGATAGTCAGGAACACACAAAGGGTTCAAACTTGAAGGCATGGATGGATAGAGAAAGAAATCCACTTACAGATCTTGCACCTTGCCCATCTCTTCAGTTTCTGTGCTCTACAGAAAAGCAGTTTCTTAAACACAAAAGAAGGTTAACTGAAGTGTAACTTAATCCTCTCTCTCCGACTACCCAGTGATCCAAGTATGGTCATGGCTGGAAGATTCCACTTGCCTGGCCTGGGTTAAATGGAGTTGGAGGGCGTGGGAGAGAAATTGTCCCTTGTTGGATTACATCTGGATAATTCCTTTCATATCCACAGTCCTGTTCTCCAAGTGATTACATCTAGTGGGGGAGTCCAGAACTACTGGGCATAGGTTTAGGGTGAGAGGGGAAAGGTATAAAAGAGTTGTAAGGGGCAACATTTTCATGCAGAGAGAGAGGTGCATGTGTGGAATGAGCTGCCAGAGGAAGTGGTGGAGGCTGGTACAATTATAACTTTTAAAAAGGCATCTGGATGGGTATATGAATAGGAAGGGTTTGGAGGGATATGGGCCGGGTGCTGGCAGGTGGGACTAGATTGGGTTGGGATATCTGGTCGGTATGGACGGGTTGGACCGAAGGGTCTGTTTCCGCGCTGACTGTATGACTCTCGTGATTTCTCCTCACCCATTTGAGTATCCAAGTGACGGTCAGGTTGCTTTGCTAAGAGTCTAGAAGATAGTCCCCATTCACATGCTTTCAAATTAATTATTTCTGGTGAGTCTGCATTCAGGTTGTCTCCATTGTAATGGCTTTGGAAGATGCAAATCTTAAGCTATCTTTGGCTGTAATTCAAGTCACTAAAATGTGGGTCAAGTCTTTTAGTAACCTCCAGCCAGTCAATTCAAAATATCATTTTTGGTTTCAAGCTTTATTTCAGCACACGTAATGGATTGTTAACTTACTCACTTTTCAAAAGCATAGCAACTTTATGCAACTTCCTATATTTTACGATGTCCCAGAGTTAAATGTGTGCTACAAGGAAGGGGCTTTGCAAAATGAAAAACAGCAGAGTTCAGTTTCTGAACTGGCTGAGGAATACCATCACCTTCTAAACCTCATTCCTTGTCTGAGGCATGAGGATGTTCAGGTTAAAGCAGTCTTCTCTCTTTCATGAGAGAATGACCGATGGCCCTCCGTGGTTTCTCACTTTTTCTCAGTTTGCAGTGGGAAATCTACTACTGCCAGATGACTACTGAGCCTTGGAGTGTGGAGAGTTACAAACAGATCCTTTCTTGAACTGCTTTCACACCATACAGCGTTGCACCTCCTCATGGAAAACATGAGCATCTAACTATTCTCTGAAATTGATTGCCAAAATATAGAGTGTCCTGTATTTTGCTAAATATCAATGAGCTAACTGTGGAGGTCATCCCAGCAATGGCTGCTCCTTTCATATCCATTTTGGATGGCAGCTGGGGGTATTAGTGATCTGTTCCCCCATGTGGATTTCTGCCTTCAACAGGGTATTTGTACCTAATGAGGCAATACTTACATTAGCTCCCTTAACATAAGAACCAGGTTTGGGTAATCTAGTACTGAACTGAGAAGTTCAATAGATATTTACTACAGTTCATGATATTAACACAAATTACATTCACTTCAGGGTCAGGGATAACACTAAGATATTCAGTTACAAACAGTAACATTCATCCATCAGCAGGTCATACTTCAGGTGATCTCCAGTAAGATGGTGACTGAGACCTTTGGATCATAAGGTCATGTACCATAATATCATGAGCATAGCTCTGAATACTAAACTGTGAGACACAACACAACAGAGAGTTCCATGGTTCCAGTACTCCCTAGTCTAGGAGTGATCAGATAGAAAGCAGGACCTGAAGTAGAGACACTCCTTCTCATATAGTGCGGGGACGTATGCCATTCAGAGAGCTCTTGTATGTTATTTTCCTTGACCCTTTACCGTCCTTGTGCCCATTTACATTTATAAAGCTCCCCTCTGAGAAAAAGATCATCGCAGCCGCTCTCACCCCCCATATTAGCATCGCTACTCTCTCTCCCACTCCCTCCAGACTCCATTGTGTGTGATGGGTGTGATGCAGCAAATCACCAAGCCTCCTTAGATAGCCCTTTTCAGAGTTGTGGCCACTCGCTTACAAGGTTGAAGGCAGCAGATACTTGGAAACACCACCCCTTGCAAATTCCCCTCCCAGCCTCTCATCGCCCTGACTTGGAAATATATCGCCTGTTGCTGGATTGAAATCTTGAGGCACTCTCCCCAACAGCATTGTGGGTCCTCGTACAATACATGGACTGCTGTCGATCAAGAAGGCAACTCACTACCGCCTACTCAAGGGCACATAGGGACGGGCAATAAATGTAGGCCCAGCCAGTGATGCTCACATCCCATGAATTAAACATTATTTTAAAAACCATAACAAATAGAGAAATTGCAAAACTGCATTGCACCAGATTCATTCCTATTTGGTCAATCAGACATCAGAATGTTTAGGACAATAGAAACAGATAATAGGAGAGAAAAGTAAAGCAACTCGTAAAAACAGCCTTTAATCTGAAAGTAATGGCCTTTTCTGCACTTTGCTGCTTTCAGAACCATTGCCATAACAGGGAGGTGTTTATTTAAATCTCTAATATTGATAAAATTGTTCAGAAATGATAACATACAACTATAGACCAAGTTGCTATTTCTGAGCTCAGCCCTGCCCTTTGTTCTGAAATATTCTAGCAAGGTGGATTTTGACCCATCCTGCCCAGCTGTTAAATCCAGATGGACTATTTGACCAAGGAGGGCATCACTAAACAAGCTGGATCCTTGTCCAGGGCAGAGAATAGTGCAGAGAAATTGGGATGACGGAAGACTTGGAAAACGGACCTTGTTGGAGAAAGGCACATTACTTTAGGTAGAATTATGGTTCGTTAGTTTCTGATAGCCACAGTTTGCCTGAAGAACAAATAAATGGACAAATCTCTTTGCCTTATTTTTTTTTTGCTTTTGGAACTAAAGATTTCTTGTATTGAGATGAGAAAGAATCCAGCCCCTTTTTCCGCACTGAGCACTTCATCCTTCAAAGCCTCCCTGTTCTTTGAAAATGCCTGAACAAATGCATTTGTACTATCCATCGAGGTTGTTGCCCCGTTAACATCCGGACTCAAACTGCACAGTGAAATGATCTTGGAGCATTGGCTTTTGTGTCTGTACATCAGTGGAAATTAGCCGACATAAGGATATTTGTTGCTGTTGCCTGATGCCCAGGCTAGGAGACAGAAAGCTGTAGGTTGGGTGTCACGGGGGTGACATTTTTGGAGGATTTATTTTCATGTATCGACAATCACATTGCAGCATTTTGGAAGAGAGGTGTCTAGTGTGTTTATTATTCTTTCTGTTTTCTTTCCTTCCCTCTCTTATTTATTCTATATTGTGTTTCTGCCTTCCCTATGCACTATCTACAAGCTTATGGTCACCTATTGCTTTCTTCCACTGGACATGCTATTTGTTTCAATGTTTCTCTGTCTTTTCTCTTGCTGTCATTCCCCCTCGAGCCTTTCCCAGTGTGGCTGCCCATTGAGAATGCCACGGATTGGTTCCAGTCCCTGAGTTTATGGCAAATGTGTCTCCCTTTGAAGGTAACAAGGACATGTTTGGGTTTGCTGGAACTTACTCAAGTATCGCCCAGCATCCAAATGAGGCGTAATCAGTCCAGAATTGGGACCTAGAATTTATTTTTTAAGCGAAAGTCAGTCAACAGTTTCCACAAAGGAAACCAGCTCTGAAATATAGTGTGCGAATCTTACCTCTGGGTTGAGCACTTTCCATGATGTTGCCACTGGCTCTCTTCAGTGGTCTGAAAGTGCAATCGTGTCAGAATACTCTCAAAATCAATTTTTTTTGGGGGGTATGCTTAAAAGATTCAGGCAAGGGATGTGAGTGTGGTTGGCTGGTCCAGCTATCATGACCCATCCCTAGTTGGCCTTAAGAAGCTACCTTCAGTCCATGTGCTATAGGTCGACCCACAATGCCACTTTGTGAGTGTACCAGCTTTTTGACCGAGTGACAGTGAAGGAACAGCAATATATTTCCAAGTCAGGATAGTGAGTGGCTTGGTGGGGAACTTGCAGGGGGGGTGCTGCCCTTGTCATTCTAAAGGATAGTGGGAGCAGGTTTGGAAGCTGTTATCTAATGAATGTAGATTTATGAAAGTAGATTTATGAAACATATTTAGGGATCGAATTTGCTCTGACTAATGACACAGCACAGGCAGCAGTGAATTGATGCCTATTTTCCAAGCTGCCATTTGACACCAATGGAAAGAGTTGGTGGGGGATGGGTGGGGGGGAAGGGTTGATGGGGGTGGGTAAGTGAATTTGCTGGAAGTGCCTGTTTTGAAATCTCCCCATTGCCCACTCACCTTACTTCAGTTGTTCCTACATCCTCTTAATCCAATTCAGCTTTTATCTTCATTCTTTCATGGAATATGTCCATAATCAGCAAGCCCAGTGGTTGTTGCGATTCCTAATTTCCCCTATAGGAGGTGGTAGAGTATTGCCTTCTGGAACCACTGCAACCATAGAGTTATACAACATGGAGAAAGACTCTTTGCTCCAACTAGTCCAGGTTGACCATATTCCTAAACTAAACTAGTCCGATCTGCCTGTGTTTGTCCTATATTCCTTTAAACCTTTCCAATTCATGAACTTATCCAAATGTCTTTTAAATGTCGTAACTGCACCCGCATCCACCACTTTCTCTGGCAGCTCGTGGGGAAAGGCGGGAGTGGGGGGGGGGAGGGTTTGCTCCAGCCCTCTATGCAAGAACAATGTTTTGAAAAATGAACAGCAAAAAAAAAGAGGGGAGAAACCTTTTTAAACAGCGAAGGGTTGGGATCTGGAACACACTTCCTGCGTGGATAAGGGAAGCAACTTCAACCATGACTTTGAAAAAGGGAATTGGATAATTTCCTGAAGAGGGGGAATTGGCCAATGGGGGGGTGTGGCACGAAGAAAACTCAGAAAGGGAGGAATCAAGAGAAGATGTGCTTGCAGAGAGCTGCTGGGCCAAATAGCCTCATTCTTTGTTGAAATTGTTCTGTAATGAACTTGTAGGCATGCTCGTGAGTTTTGAGAAGATTTGGAGGCATGCTTCCTAAGAAGCATTTTACAGCATGCAATTCTGGTCTCCTTCCTATCGGAAAGATGTTGTGAAACTTGAAAGGGTTCAGGAAAGATTTACAAGGATGTTGCCAGGATGGAGAATTTGAACTACAGGGAGAGGCTGAACAAGCTGGGGCTGTTTTCTCTGGAGCGTCGGAGGCTGAGGGGTGACCTTATAGAGGTTTATAAAATCACGAGGGGCATGGATAGGATAAATAGACAAAGTATTTTCCCTGGGGTCAGGGAGTCCAGAACTATAAGGCATAGGTTTAGGGTGAGAGGGGAAAGATATAAAAGAGACCTAAGGGGCAACTTTTTCACAGAGAGTGTGGTACGTGTATGGAATGAGCTGCCAGAGGATGTGGTGGAGGCTGGTACAATTGCAACATTTAAGAGGCATTTGGATGGATATATGAATAGGAAGGGTTTGGAGGGATATGGGCGGGGCGCTGACAGGTGGGACTAGATTGGGTTGGGATATCTGGTCAGCATGGACGGGTTGGACCGAAGGGTCTGTTTCCGTGCTGTACATCTCTATGACTGTATGACTCTAAGCAGTGTTTTAACCTTCATTACCTCTGTCAGGAAGACAGTCTGGGCCTGGGGTGTGCCTTTTGTTTGTGGCTAAAGCTAGACAATTTTTAGATTGTTGCTAGGTTCGATGAGACTCAGCGATCACAGCACCGAAGGCTTTTTCCTAAGCTGCCCCGTGTCTCTGGGTTATTGCTGCTAGCTCAGAGCGCCTGCACTTGTAAACAAACAGCCGAGTGGTTAACAATGTGTCAGGTAGATTGTTTCATGCAAACAGGAAGCTCAGTATTTACACACCCACTGATCTGAACAGCGATAGCTGGCCTCTCCTGACCTAGCCCCTCACGTTTCGGGGCCACTTACGTACATGGTGATTTACAAATAGCCCCTCTTTCTGCTGGGGCTTGAGTGCATTCAGTGGTTGTGGTTTATGAGCTGAATTTCTGATTGGTCTTTGCTGGGGGCAAAGGGAAAAAAAATAAACAACTTGCTGGCAAACATTCTTCAGCTCATCTCTCCACCCCAGAAGTTAGCATAGAACAGAACAGAACCCTTACAGTGTGGAAACAGGCCTTTTGACCCAACAAGTCCACACCAACCCTCCGAAGAGTAACCCACCCAGACCCATTCTCCTACTCTATACTGTTCATTAGCTAGACAGCTGTACCATCCACCTACCACTCCCCACCCCCCCAACACCTTGCCCATTAGAGTCATAGAGATGTACAACATGGAAACAGACCCTTCGGTCCAACCCGTCCATGCCGACCAGATATCCCAACCCAATCTAGTCCCACCTGCCAGCACCCGGTCCATATCCGTCCAAATCCTTCCTATTCATATACCCTTCCAAATGCCTCTTAAATATTGCAATTGTACCAGCCTTCACCACTTCCTCTGGCAGCTCATTCCATACACGTACCACCCTCTGCGTGAAAAAGTTGCCCCTTAGGTCTCTTTTATATCTTTCCCCTCTCACTTTAACCCTATGCCCTCTAGTTCTGGACTCCCTGACCCCAGGGAAAAGATTTTGACGATTTATCCTATCCATGCCCCTCATAATTTTGTAAACCTCTATAAGGTCACCCCTCAGCCTCCGGCATTCCAGGGAAAACAGCCCCAGCCTGTTCAGCCTCTCCCTGTAGCTCAGATCCTCCAACCCTGGCAACATCCTTGTAAAGCTTTTCTGAACCCTTTCAAGTTTCACAACATCTTTCCGATAGGAAGGAGACCAGAATTGCACGCAATATTCCAACAGTGGCCTAACCAATGTCCTGTACAGCCGCAACATGACCTCCCAACTCCTCTATTCAATACTCTGACCAATAAAGGAAAGCATACCAAATGCCTTCTTCACTATCCTATCTACCTGCGACTCCACTTTCAAGGAGCTATGAAACTGCACTCCAAGGTCTCTTTGTTCAGCAACACTCCCTCGGACCTTACCAATAAGTGTATAAGTCCTGCTAAGATTTGCTTTCCCAAAATGCAGCACCTCGCATTTATCTGAATTAAACTCTACAAGGTCCAGATCACCGGCAAGTGATGCATTTGCAGCTACCCAGCAGGGATTGGCTATTGTGCTTCCCCCCACAGTGGAATTCCCTCTCTGCACTCACACCTGCCCACTAGCCGCTGGACTGAGATTTAGCAGTACTGGAGCCCTGATAGGTCATCAGCAATGAGAGGGAGTGAAAAAACGGCACTTTAAAAATCAGTGTGGCCCCACCGAAGCCATTGGGTCTAAAGACATTGAGTCTCGAATATTGCAGTGATTGGTTACAGAAGTAGAAATTGTTGTGAGTGTGTGTGTATGTCTGCATCTGTGTGTGTCTGCGTCTGTGTGTCTGAATGTGTGTGTTTGTGTGTGTGTCAAGGTGTGTGTGTGTGTGTATGTGTCTGTATGTATGTGTGTCTGTATGTATGTGTGTGTCTGTGTGTGTATGTATGTGTGTCTGTGTATGTATGTGTGTGTCTGCGTGTGTATGTATGTGTGTCTGTGTGTGCACAAACACGTACATGCTATTGGAGGGAGGAAACAGCAAGCGTAAACAATGAATGAAAAGAATAGAAAGAACTACAGTTGTTGGAATTCAGAAACAAAAACTGAAAAAGCTCAGCAGGTCTATGGAGAGAAATCAGAGTTGACGTTTTGGGTCCAGTAACCCTTCCTCAGAGCTGTTCCTTCTCTCTCTCTCTCTCTCTCTCTATATATATATAGATGCTGCCAGACCTGTTGAGCGTTTCCAGCAATTTCTGTTTTTGTTTCTGAATTCCAGCAACTCCAGTTCTTTCTGTCGTTTCATTCAGTGTTTACTCTTACGGTTTCTATTCACACACAACACACACAGACACACACACAGACACATAACACACACACACAGACACACACACACACACACACACACAACACACACACAGACACACAACGCACACACAGACACACAACACACACACACAGACACACACACACAACAGACACACACAGACAGACACACAACACACACACAGACGCACACACACACAACGCACAACACACACACACAACACACACACAACACACACACAACACACACACACAGACAGACACACAGACACACAACACACACACAGACACACACACACAACACACACACAGACACACAACACACAGACACACAACGCACACACAGACACACACACAACGCACATAGACACACAACACACACAACGCACACACAGACACACACACAACACACACACAACACACACACACAGACAGACACACAGACACACAACACACACACAGACACACACACACAACACACACACAGACACACAACACACAGACACACAACGCACACACAGACACACACACAACGCACATAGACACACAACACACACAACGCACACACAGACACACACACAACACACACAGACATACAACAGACACACACACACAACACACACACAGACACACAACTTACACACACACAGACACACAACACACACAGACGCACACACACACAACACACACACACACAACACACACACACAGACAGACACACAGACACGCAACACACACACACAGACACACACACAGCCACAAACACAGACACACACAGACAGACACACACACACACAGACACACCCACGCAGACACACACACACAGACACACACACAACACACACACACAAACACACACACACCACACACACACACCACATACACACAACACACACACACAACACACACACAACACACACACAGGCACACACACACACAACACACACAGACACACACACACAAAGACACACATACACAGACACACACACAGACACACACACACAAACACACACACAGATACACACACGCAGACACACACAGAGACCCACACACAGACATACACACAGCCACAAACACAGACACACACAGACAGACACACACACACACACAGACACACCCACGCAGACACACACACACAGACACACACAAACACACTCACACAGACACACACACAACACACAAACACACACACACCACATACACACAACACACACACACACAACACACACACAACACACACACAGGCACACACACACAACACACACAGACATACACACACACAGACACACACACACAGACACCCACACAGACACATTCACACAGACACACACACACAAACACACACACCACACACACACAATACACACACATACAACACACACACAGATACACACACGCAGACACACACACAGAGACCCACACACACAACACACACGCATAGACATAACACACACACAACACACACACACACGCACATACTCACACACACAGACACACAACACACACAGACACACACACACAACACACACTCAACACACACACAGACACACACAGACACACATACAGACAGACAGACACACACAGACACACACATAGACACACACACACCACATACACACAATACACACACATACAACACACACACAGACACACATAGACATAACACACACACACACAACACACACACACACACACATACTCACGCACACAACACACACACACAGACACACAACACACACACAGACACACAACACACACACAGACACAGACAGACAGACAGTCACACACGCAGACACACACACGGACACACACACAGGCATACACACACAGACACACAATCCCAGACACACACAACACACACACACACACACACACAAACACACACAGACACACATACACTCACACACACAACACACACAGACACACAACACACAGATACACGCACACACACACAGACACACACACTCAACACACACAGACACAAACACAGACACACACAGACGGACACACACACACAGACACACACAAGCAGACATACACACACAACACACACACAGATACACAGACACACAACACACACACACAATGCACACACAGACACACACACACAACACACACACAGACACACAACACATACACACAGACACACACAGACACAGATGCACACACAGCCACAAACACAGACACACACAGACAGACAGACACCCACACAGACACACCCACGCAGACACACACACAGGCACACTCACACAGACACACAACACGCACACACAAACACACACACACACCACACACACACCACATACACACAACACACACACACACACACACAACACGCACACACACAACACACAGACACAGGCACACACAGACGGACACACACACGCAGACATACACACACAACACACACACAGATACACAGACACACAATACACACAGACACACAACGCACAGATGGACACACACACACACAACACACACAGACACACACACAGACACACAGACACACAACACACACAGACACACAACGCACACACAGACACACACACACAGACACACAACACACACACACAGACACACAACACACAGACGCACACGCACACAACACACACACACACAACACACACACAGACAGACACACAGACACGCAACACACACACACACAGACACACACACAGACAGACAGACACCCACACAGACACACCCACGCAGACACATACACACAGACACACACAGACACACTCACACAGACACACAACACACACACAAACACACACACACACCACACACACACTACATACACACAACACACACACACACAACACGCACACACACAACACACACACAGGCAAACACACACACAACACACAGACACACACACAGACACACACACAGACACACTCACGCAGACACACACACACAGACACACACACAGACAGACACAGACACACACACAACACACACGCATAGACATAACACACACACAACACACACACACACGAACACACACACATACTCTCACACACAACACACACAGGCACAAAACACACACAGACACACACAGACACACATAAAGACAGACAGACACACACAGACACACACACACACACACCACACACACACCACATACACACAATACACACACATATAACACACACAGACACACACACACAGATGCACACAACACACACACATAGACATAACACACACACACAACACATACACACACACACGAACACACACACACACACATACTCACGAACACACACACACATACGCACGCACACAACACACACACAGACACACAACACACACACAGACACACAACACACACACACAGATACACACACACAGACACACACACACAGACACAAACACAGACACACACAGACAGACAGACACACGCAGACACACACTCGGACACACACACGGACACACACACAGACACACAATCACAGACACACACAACACACACATCACACACACACACACACAAACACACACAGACACAAACACAGACACACACAGACAGACAGACACACACGCAGACACACACACAGACACACACACACAGACACACACACACAGACACACAATCACAGACACACACACACAACACACTCACATCACACACACACACGAACACACACACAACACACACAGACACACAACACACAGACACATACACACACAGAGACACACACACACACAACACACACAGACACAAACACAGACACAGACACACACAGACGGACACACACACAGACACACACACGCAGACACACACAACACACACACAAACACACACACACACCACATACACACAACACACACACACAACACACACACAGACACACACACGCAGACACACACACAGACACAATCACAGACACACACAACACACACGCATACACATAACACACACACAACACACACGCATACTCACACACAACACACACACAGACACGCAACACACACACAGACACACACACAACACACACGCACACACACAACACACACACAGGCACACACACACACAACACACACAGACACACACACACAGACACACACACAGACACACACACCGACACACACACACCACACACACACAATACACACACATACAACACACACACACAGACACACACACGCAGACACACACACGCAGACACACACAGAGACCCACACACAGACACACACAACACACACGCATAGACATAACACACACACAACACACACACACTCACACACACAACACACACACAGACACACAACACACACACAGACACACACAACACACAGACACACATACAGACAGACAGACAGACACACAGTCACACACACAGACACACACACAAACACACCCACCACACACACACCACATACACACAATACACACACATACAACACACACAGACACACACACAGACACACACACAACACACACGCATAGACATAACACACACACAACACACACACACACATACTCACGCACACAACACACACACAGACACACAACACACACACAACACACACACAGACATACACACACAACACACACACAACACACACACACAACACACACACAGACACACACACACAGACACAGACACACAGACACACACAACACACACACATAGACATAACACACACACAACACACACACACATACTCACGCACACAACACACACACAGACACACAACACACACACAGACACACAACACACACACAACACAAAGACACACACACACAGACACACAACACACACACAACACAAAGACACACACACACAGACACACAACACACACACAACACACACACACAGACACAAACACAGACACACACAGACAGAAAGACACACACACAGACACACACACGGACACACACACAGACACACAGACACAGACACACAACATACACACATCACACACACGAACACACACAGACACACACACACACAGACACACACACATAAAACACACACAGACACAGACACACACAGACGGACACACACACAGACAACACACACACAAACACACAGCACACACACCACATACACACAACACACACACAACACACACAAAGGCACACACAAAGGCACACACACACAACACACACAGACACACACACACAGACACACACATAGACACACACACAGACACACACACACAGACACACAGACACACACAACACACACACATAGACATAACACACACACAACACACACACACATATTCACGCACACAACACACACACAGACACAGAACACACACACAGACACACAACACACACACAACACAAAGACACACACACACAGACACACAACACACACACAGACATACACACACAACACACACACAACACACACACAGACACACACACAGACACCAACACAGACACACACAGACAGAAAGACACACACACAGACACAGACACAGACACACACACACACAGACGGACACACACACAGAAAACACACACACAAACACACACCACACACACCACATACACACAACACACACAAAGGCACACACACACAACACACACAAAGGCACACACACACACACACACACACACACACACACACACAGACACACACATAGACACACACACACCACACACACACCACATACACACAATACACACACATACAACACACACAGACACACACACAAACACACACACACCACACACACACCACATACACACAATACACACACACAGACACACACACACAGACATACTCAAACAGACACACACACAGACACATACAACACGCACACATAGACATAACACACGCACAACACACACATACTCACGCACACAACACACACACAGACGCACAACACACACAGACACACAACACACAAACAAAACACACACACAGACACACACACACAGACACACAACACACACACAGACATACACACACAACGCACACACACAGACGCACACACAACAGACACACACACACACAAACAAAGACACACACAGACAGACAGACACACACGCAGACACACACACCGACACACACACAGACACACAATCACAGACACACACACACAACACACACACATCACACACACACATGAACACACACAGAGACACACACACACTCACACACACAACACACACATATCACACACACACACACGAACACACACAGAGACACACACACACTCACACACACAACACACACAGACACACAACACACAGACACACACACACACACAGACACACACACAACACACACAGACACAAACACAGACACACACAGACGGACACACACACAGACACACACGCAGACACACACACACAACACACACACAGACACACAGACACACAACACACACAGACACACAACACACACAGACACACACACACAACACACACACAGACACACAACGCACACACAGACACACACGCAGAGACACAACACACACACACAGACACACACACAACACACACAGACACAACACACACACACAGACACACACAGACACGCAACACACACAGACGCACGCACACACACAACACACACACAGACAGACACACAGACACGCAACACACACACAACACACACACAGACACACACACACAGACAGACACACACACCCAGACACACACAGTCACACACACAGGCAGATGCACACACACACAGACACACTCACACAGACACACACACACAAACACACATACAACACACACACAGACGCACACACGCAGACACACACACAGACACACACACACAACACACACGCATAGACATAACACACACACAACACACACACACACACATACTCACACACACAACACACACACAGACACACTACACACACAGACACACACACACAACACACACACAACATACACACAGACACACATATAGACAGACAGACAGACACACACACAAACACACACACACCACATACACACAATACACACATACAACACACACACAGACACACACACAACACACACGCATAGACATAACACACACACAACACACACATACATACTCATGCACACAACACACACATACATACTCATGCACACAACACACACACACAGACACACAACACACAGAGACACACAACACACACACAGACATACACACACAACACACACACAGACACACACACACAGACACACACACACAGGCACACACACAGACACACACAACACACACACATAGACATAACACACACACAACACACACACACATACTCACGCTCACAACACACACACAGACGCACAACACACACACAGACACATAACACACACACACAGACACACACACAGACATACACACACAACACACACATACACAACACACACACACACACAGACACACACACAGAGACACACACACACAGGCACACACACAGACACACACAACACACACACATAGACATAACACACACACAACACACACACACACATACTCATGCACACAACACACACACAGACACACAACACACACAGAGACACACAACACACACACAGACATACACACACAACACACACACACAACACACACACAGACACACACACAGAGACACACACACAGGCACACACACAGACACACACAACACACACACATAGACATAACACACACACAACACACACACATACTCACGCACACAACACACACAGACGCACAATACACACACAGACACACAACACACACACACAGACACACACACAGACATACACACACAACACACACATACACAACACACACACAAACACACACACACACAGACACAAACACAGACACACACAGACAGACAGACACACACGCAGACACACAGACGGACACACAGACACACACACAGACACACAATCACAGACACACACACAACACACACACATCACACACACACGAACACACACACACACAACACACACAGACACACAACACACAGACACATACACACACAGAGACACACACACACACAACACACACAGCCACAGACACAGACACACACAGACGGACACACACACACACAGACACATACACGCAGACACACACAACACACACAAACACACACACACACCACATACACAACACACACACACAACACACACACAGACACACACACATACACAATCACAGACACACACAACACACACACATACACATAACACACACACAACACACACGCATACTCACACACAACACACACACAGACACGCAACACACACACAGACACACACAACACACACGCACACAACACGCACACACACAACACACACACAGGCAGACACACACACAACACACACAGACACACACACACAGACACACACACAGACACACACACACACCACACACACACAATACACACACATACAACACACACACACACACACACAGACCCACACACACAGACACACACACAACACACATGCATAGACATAACACACACACAACACACACACACACACACACGAACACACACACACACTCACACACGCAACACACACACAGACACACAACACACACACAGACACACATACACAACACACACAGACACACATACAGACAGACAGACACACACACAGTCACACACACAGACACACACACAAACACACACACCACACACACACCACATACACACAATACACACACATACAACACACAGACACACATACAGACAGACAGACACACACACAGACACACACACAACACACACGCATAGACATAACACACACACAACACACACACACACATACTCACGCACACAACACACACACAGACACACAACACACAGACACACAACACACACAGACACACACACACAGACACACAACACACACACAGACATACACACACAACACACACACAACACACACACACAGACACACACACAGACACACAGACACACACAGACATACACACACACACACACACACAGCACACACACACAGACACACACACACAGATACACACACACAGACACACACAGACACACAGACACACAACACACACACATAGACATAACACACACACAACACACACACACATACTCACGCACACAACACACACACAGACACACAACACACACACAGACACACAACACACACACAACACACAGACACACAGACAGAAAGACACACACACAGACATACACACAGACACAGACACACAATCACAGACACACACACACAACATACACACATCACACACACGAACACACACAGACACACACACACACACTCACACACGCAACACACACAGACACACAACACACAGACACACACACACACAGACACACACACATAAAACACACACAGACACAAACACAGACACACACAGACGGACACACACACAGACAACACACACACACACACACCACACACACCACATACACACAACAGACACAACACACACACAGACACACACACACGCAGACACACACACAGACACACACAGACACAATCACAGACACACACAACACACACACACATACACATAACACACACACAACACACACGCATACTCACACACAACACACACAGACACGCAACACACACAGACACACACACACACCACACACACCACATACACACAACACACACAACACACACACAGACACACACACACGCAGACACACACACAGACACAATCACAGACACACACAACGCACACACACATACACATAACACACACACAACACACACGCATACTCACACACAACACACACAGACACGCAACACACACAGACACACACACAACGCACACACACAACACGCACACACACAACACACACACAACACACACAAAGGCACACACACACAACACACACAGACACACACACACAGACACACACACAGACACACACACACCACACACACACCACATACACACAATACACCCACATACAACACACACAGACACACACACAAACACACACACACCACACACACACCACATACACACAATACACACACATACAACACACACACACAGACACACACACACACACCACACACACACCACATACACACAATACACACACATACAACACACACACACAGACACACACACACAGACACATACAACACACACACATAGACATAACACACGCACAACACACACACACATACTCACGCACACAACACACACACAGACACACAACACACACACAGACACGCAACACACACACAACACACACACACAGACACACAACACACCCACAGACATACACACACACAACACACACACACAACACACACACACAGACACAAACACAGACACACACAGACAGACAGACACACACGCAGACACACACATGGACACACACACAGACACACACGCACAGACACACAATAACAGACACACACACAACACACACACTTTACACACACACACACACACTCACACACAACACACACAGACACACAACACACAGACACACACACAACACACACAGACACACAACACACAGACATACACATAACACACACACAACACACACACAGACACACACACACAACACACAGACACACACACACAACACAGACACAGACACACACACACAGACACACACACAGACACACACACACAGAAACACACACAGACACACTCACACAGACACACACACGACACACACACAAAAACACATACACACCACATACACACAACACACACACAGACACAAACACACACACACACCACATACACACAACACACACAACACACGCACACAGACACACACACAGAGACACACACACAGACACACACACAGACACACAATCACAGACACGCACATAACACACACAAAACACACACACACACCACACACACACACAACACACAGACACAGACACACACAGACGGACACACACACACAGACACACACACGCAGACACACACACATGCCACATACACACAACACACACACACACAACACACACGCAGGCACACACACACAGACACACACACTGACACACACAGACACAATCACAGACACACACAACACACACACATACACATAACACACACACAACACACACACACGAACACACACAGACACACACACACTCAACACACACAGACACACAACACACAGACACAGACACACACAGACGGACACACACACAGACACACACACACCACATACACACAACACACACACACACAACACACACGCAGACACACACACGCAGGCACACACACACTGACACACACAGACACAACACACACACAACACACACACAACACACGCACACAGACACACACACAGAGACACACACACACAGACACACAATCACAGACACGCACACAGACACAATCACAGACACACACACAACACACACACATACACATAACACACACAAAACACACACACACACACACACCACACACACACACAACACACAGTCACAGACACACACAGACGGACACACACACACAGACACACACACGCAGACACACACACACCACACACACACACAACACACAGTCACAGACACACACAGACGGACACACACACACAGACACACACACGCAGACACACACACACCACATACACACAACACACACACACGCAGGCACACACTCACAGACACACACACTGACACACAGACACAATCAGACACACACAACACACACACACATACACATAACACACACACAACACACACACACACACGAACACACACAGACACACAACACACAGACACACACACAACACACACACAGACACAAACACAGACACACACAGACGGACACACACACACAGACACACACACACACACGAACACACACAGAGACACACACACACTCACACACACAACACACACAGACACACAACACACAGACACACACACACACACAGACACACACACAACACACACAGACACAAACACAGACACACACAGACGGACACACACACAGACACACACGCAGACACACACACACAACACACACACAGACACACAGACACACAACACACACAGACACACAACACACACAGACACACACACACAACACACACACAGACACACAACGCACACACAGACACACACGCAGAGACACAACACACACACACACAACACACACAGACACAACACACACACACAGACACACACAGACACGCAACACACACAGACGCACGCACACACACAACACACACACAGACAGACACACAGACACGCAACACACACACACACACAACACACACACAGACACACACACACAGACAGACACACACACCCAGACACACACAGTCACACACACAGGCAGATGCACACACACACACAGACACACTCACACAGACACACACACACAAACACACATACAACACACACACAGACGCACACACGCAGACACACACACAGACACACACACACAACACACACGCATAGACATAACACACACACAACACACACACACACACATACTCACACACACAACACACACACACACTACACACAGACACACACACACAACACACACACAACATACACACAGACACACACAGACACACATATAGACAGACAGACAGACACACACACAAACACACACACACCACATACACACAATACACACATACAACACACACAGAGACACACACACAACACACACGCATAGACATAACACACACACAACACACACATACATACTCATGCACACAACACACACATACATACTCATGCACACAACACACACACACAGACACACAACACACAGAGACACACAACACACACACAGACATACACACACAACACACACACAGACACACACACACAGACACACACACACAGGCACACACACAGACACACACAACACACACACATAGACATAACACACACACAACACACACACACATACTCACGCTCACAACACACACACAGACGCACAACACACACACAGACACATAACACACACACACAGACACACACACAGACATACACACACAACACACACATACACAACACACACACACACACAGACACACACACAGAGACACACACACACAGGCACACACACAGACACACACAACACAGACACATAGACATAACACACACACAACACACACACACACATACTCATGCACACAACACACACACAGACACACAACACACACAACACACACAGAGACACACAACACACACACAGACATACACACACAACACACACACACAACACACACACAGACACACACACAGAGACACACACACAGGCACACACACAGACACACACAACACACACACATAGACATAACACACACACAACACACACACATACTCACGCACACAACACACACAGACGCACAATACACACACAGACACACAACACACACACACAGACACACACACAGACATACACACACAACACACACATACACAACACACACACAAACACACACACACACACAGACACAAACACAGACACACACAGACAGACAGACACACACGCAGACACACAGACGGACACACAGACACACACACAGACACACAATCACAGACACACACACAACACACACACATCACACACACACGAACACACACACACACAACACACACAGACACACAACACACACACAGAGACACACACACACACAACACACACAGCCACAGACACAGACACACACAGACGGACACACACACACACAGACACATACACGCAGACACACACAACACACACAAACACACACACACACCACATACACAACACACACACACACAACACACACACAGACACACACGCAGACACACACACATACACAATCACAGACACACACAACACACACACATACACATAACACACACACAACACACACGCATACTCACACACAACACACACACAGACACGCAACACACACACAGACACACACAACACACACGCACACAACACGCACACACACAACACACACACAGGCAGACACACACACAACACACACAGACACACACACACAGACACACACACAGACACACACACACCACACACACACAATACACACACATACAACACACACACACACACACAGAGACCCACACACACAGACACACACACAACACACATGCATAGACATAACACACACACAACACACACACACACACACACGAACACACACACACACTCACACACGCAACACACACACAGACACACAACACACACACAGACACACATACACAACACACACACAACACACACAGACACACATACAGACAGACAGACACACACACAGTCACACACACAGACACACACACAAACACACACACCACACACACACCACATACACACAATACACACACATACAACACACACAGACACACACACACAGACACACACACAGACACACACACAACACACACGCATAGACATAACACACACACAACACACACACACACATACTCACGCACACAACACACACACAGACACACAACACACACAGACACACACACACAGACACACAACACACACACAGACATACACACACAACACACACACAACACACACACACAGACACACACACAGACACACAGACACACACAGACATACACACACACACACACACACAGACACACACACACAGATACACACACACAGACACACACAGACACACAGACACACAACACACACACATAGACATAACACACACACAACACACACACACATACTCACGCACACAACACACACACAGACACACAACACACACACAGACACACAACACACACACAACACACAGACACACACACACAGACACACAACACACACACAGACATACACACACAACACACAAACACACACACACACAGACAGAAAGACACACACACAGACATACACACAGACACACAGACACAGACACACAATCACAGACACACACACACAACATACACACATCACACACACGAACACACACAGACACACACACACACTCACACACGCAACACACACAGACACACAACACACAGACACAGACACACACAGACACACACACATAAAACACACACAGACACAAACACAGACACAGACACACACAGACGGACACACACACAGACAACACACACACACACACACACCACACACACCACATACACACAACAGACACAACACACACACAGACACACACACACGCAGACACACACACAGACACACACAGACACAATCACAGACACACACAACACACACACACATACACATAACACACACACAACACACACGCATACTCACACACAACACACACAGACACGCAACACACACAGACACACACACACACCACACACACCACATACACACAACACACACAACACACACACAGACACACACACACGCAGACACACACACAGACACAATCACAGACACACACAACGCACACACACATACACATAACACACACACAACACACACGCATACTCACACACAACACACACAGACACGCAACACACACAGACACACACACAACGCACACACACAACACGCACACACACAACACACACACAACACACACAAAGGCACACACACACAACACACACAGACACACACACACAGACACACACACACCACACACACACCACATACACACAATACACCCACATACAACACACACAGACACACACACAAACACACACACACCACACACACACCACATACACACAATACACACACATACAACACACACACACAGACACACACACACACACCACACACACACCACATACACACAATACACACACATACAACACACACACACAGACACACACACACAGACACACACACAGACACATACAACACACACACATAGACATAACACACGCACAACACACACACACATACTCACGCACACAACACACACACAGACACACAACACACACACAGACACGCAACACACACACAACACACACACACAGACACACAACACACCCACAGACATACACACACACAACACACACACACAACACACACACACAGACACACACAGACAGACAGACACACACGCAGACACACACATGGACACACACACAGACACACACGCACAGACACACAATAACAGACACACACACAACACACACACTTTACACACACACACACACACTCACACACAACACACACAGACACACAACACACAGACACACACACAACACACACAGACACACAACACACAGACATACACATAACACACACACAACACACACACAGACACACACACACAACACACAGACACACACACACAACACAGACACAGACACACACACACAGACACACACACAGACACACACACACAGAAACACACACAGACACACTCACACAGACACACACACGACACACACACAAAAACACATACACACCACATACACACAACACACACACAGACACAAACACACACACACACCACATACACACAACACACACAACACACGCACACAGACACACACACAGAGACACACACACAGACACACACACAGACACACAATCACAGACACGCACATAACACACACAAAACACACACACACACCACACACACACACAACACACAGACACAGACACACACAGACGGACACACACACACAGACACACACACGCAGACACACACACACGCCACATACACACAACACACACACACACACAACACACACGCAGGCACACACACACAGACACACACACTGACACACACAGACACAATCACAGACACACACAACACACACACATACACATAACACACACACAACACACACACACGAACACACACAGACACACACACACTCAACACACACAGACACACAACACACAGACACAGACACACACAGACGGACACACACACAGACACACACACACCACATACACACAACACACACACACACAACACACACGCAGACACACACACGCAGGCACACACACACTGACACACACAGACACAACACACACACAACACACACACAACACACGCACACAGACACACACACAGAGACACACACACACAGACACACAATCACAGACACGCACACAGACACAATCACAGACACACACACAACACACACACATACACATAACACACACAAAACACACACACACACACACACCACACACACACACAACACACAGTCACAGACACACACAGACGGACACACACACACAGACACACACACGCAGACACACACACACCACACACACACACAACACACAGTCACAGACACACACAGACGGACACACACACACAGACACACACACGCAGACACACACACACCACATACACACAACACACACACACGCAGGCACACACTCACAGACACACACACTGACACACAGACACAATCAGACACACACAACACACACACACATACACATAACACACACACAACACACACACACACACGAACACACACAGACACACAACACACAGACACAGACACACACAGACGGACACACACACACAGACACACACACACACACAACACAGACACAGACACACACAGACGGACACACACACACAGACACACACACACAACACACACAAACACACACATACAACACGCACAAACACACACAAAACACGCACACAACACACACACAGACACACACAGACACACAACACACAGACACACACACACAGACACAGACATGCACACAGACACACACACAGACTCACACACAGACACACACACACACAGACACACACACAACACACACACAGACACACACACACTCTCTTCCATACACAGGCACACACACTCTCTCACACACACACCCATGCACACACTCACACACAGACACAACACACACACGCACAACATACAACACACACAACATACACAACACACACACAAACACACACATACAACACACACACAACACACACACACAAACACACACACACCACACACACAACACGCACACACACAACGTACACACACACAGGCACACACACAACACACACACACACTCTCACTCACACACACACACATACAGACACACACTCTCACTTACACACACACACAACACACACAACACCCACAGGCACACACACACTGACACACAACACACACGCAACACACACACAACACACAACATGCACATACACAAACACACAACACACACACAAAACACACACAACAGACACAAACACAGACACACTCACACACACACACTCTCACTCACACAACACACACACAACACACACGCACACACAAACACACACACCACGCACACACAACACACACACACAAACACACACACACAACACACACACTCAACACACACACAAACACACACACAGCACACACACAAAAACACACACACAACACACGCTTAACACACACACACCAACACACACAACACACATACACAAACACACACACAAACACACACACAAGCACACACACACAACATGCACACAAACACACACACAAACATACACAACGCACACACAAATACACACAACACACACACATACTACACACACAAACACACAACACACACGCACAACACACACACAA